>NW_017534586.1:763856-778977 GCF_001853355.1 Bactrocera latifrons
AAAATAATCTATACCAAATTTCGTGAATATATCTTGTCAAATGCAAAAGGTTTCCATACAAGAACTTGATTCCGATCGTTCCGTTTGTATGGCAGCTATATGTTATAGCGGTCCCATGTAGGCATTTCCGACAAATGAGCTGATTCTTGAATAAAAAATGACGTTTTCAAATTTTTAAAACAATATCTTAAAAACTGAGGGACTCAGCTCAACATACTGATTATTTATATATGTATATATAGTACTTTATAGTCTCCGACGCTTGCTTCTGGCTGTTGCAAACTTCGTGATAAACTTAATACACCCTATTCAGGATATAAAAATTGCACACATTCATATGACATGCATTATACTCGTATATCACTACTAATGGGTTTGCTACCTGATAGGGTTGACTCATTGATGAGTGGCTACGCCGGCGCTGATGATTGTATGCTAGGTTTGAGCAACGCGTGGGCAAAGTTATCAATGTGCGAAAAAGTGATCAACAAAATTTCCATACGAAAATATGATAATGACTGTCTGGCCAAATCGATATCGGAAAACGAAGATAGCAGATAGCCACACAAGTAATATTTATATATACAATAAAAACTACATGGCTTACGTGTACACGTAGGTTTATCTAATTATCGACATTCAATCAATGAGAAATCGTAAAAAAATTTTTTTTTGGAAAAGAACTAAAATACCGTAATTTTTTTTTTTTTTAGATATTTGAAATGTATTCCGAATTTCTTTTCTGTAAAAAAAAAAACAGTGAATATTTATCTAACAAGGTACTTTCACTCATTTTTTTCTCTTGTGTCGGTGAAAAACTTTCAGATTTGTTGCAAATTTCGTTTAAAAAATTTTTTTCAGCGTACAAAGCGAAAGAAAATTCGATTTTTTTTTTACTCACCCTAATGTATATATAATTTTAGTTATATTATCACAAAAACTCCACTCTAACACTACTATAAACGAGAAGCGCGCCCAAACAGGTATATAGTATATACAAATATGATATATAATTTTCTACCAAAAACTGATCAATGGTATTTCCATATTTGTGCACAATACGAGCACAAGCCTTTTCATGATAATACGTACAGAGTCCGTTGTGGTTTAACGTGAACCGAACCCAATGGGCAGATTGGAGTTACCTCCCCGTGGTACCAGGCTAAAGTCTTTGGTGTGACCTTGTAACATTTGCTACTTTCAATTTGAGCTTTCATAATCCCAACGCAATGACTGGTGACATTTGTCGCTTGAAAAACAAATGTCTTTATATTAGGAATGAATATAAAGTCTGTAATATCATTTCAAGCTGAGTATTATAGCACTTGTTCTGACATAGACCATGCTGACATAGACCATGCTGACATAGACCATGCTGACATTTAAAACAAGACCTGAAATGTCAGACACAGTGCATGTGGAACTTAGTCGCCTCTTACGACAGGCATGCCTTACCACGGGTATATTCGGTTTCCCCTCGAACCCAGAGGGTCCTCCCCCACCCGCAGGAGGTAGTTATGTAAATTTCTTAAAAAAACAATTAATTTGATAGAAAAAAAAATTTAATACAGATAAATGTCATTATCAACTAGCTTGCCATCAATCATCAGAGCCACGCGCTATGGTGCTCCAAATCATGCATATTCGTATAAAAATATATTCATTCATACATGCATACTTGCCTGTAATTACAAACTTTTGCAACTGTATTTTGAAATACATACATATGAACACTACACTACAGATCGCTTGTTGTCAGCCCGACTTTTGCTTCACCACTTGACTACGCACACTGTTACAGCTGAATATTACACGCTGAATGAGGCATTTCACCAAAGCTGCTGCAACATCCACAGCACTTGTGCAATTTAATCGATAATAGCAACGCTCCCACATAACTATTCGTTCATATGTTTGTATGTATGCATGCACTGGCATAATTGTATATCAAGTCACTCTAGTGTAGTTGTGAAATCGTGAACACACCAGTTAGTAACGGCTATAATTTTCTAATGAGATTAAAACGGATAAGCAATAATTGGGATATTAAAAATTACTATTATTTGTTTACTATATATTTTAATGCGATATCGTGTGGATCACTAACAACAATTTGTTCTCCTAATTCGCTATAAATGTAGACGCTTGAATACCGATTTCAAATAAATATTTGTAGAAATCAATTTTTATATAAAAATAAATAGTTAGTTAAAGCCGTGTTGATGTCATCTGTACACTCAGCGTAAAATATTGCAATTAAAATTTGTTCAATGCAATCATTGAAGGTAATAAAAGCAAGATCAAATAATGAAAGAATGTATGATTTTGCAAAGGGAATTTGTATTGTCTCTGATCTCTCACTTCTTGTTTCCTTAATTCGTTGACAAAAGAAATATTTTTATGTTACATAGATCAAGCTCCCAATGGTCAGTTTTAACCTTTCTCTAAAGGGTTAAAAAGTTTAATGGGCAAAAATACACTGCTATGTGCAAAAAAATAGTAAACTTTGTTCATAATTTAAAATTTTTTAAATTTATTCTTCAAAATCTATGTAGTCCCCTCAAAGTAATCCATCTTCGCTCCAATAAACTTATACCAGCGTTTCTTACATTCCTCGAAACAGTTTTTAAAGTCAATTTCCGGAATAGCCCTCAATGTGCTTGCCGATTAACGTTTAGTGGATTCAGTTGATTCAAAAAGGTTTCACCAAAGCGGTCGTTTGAGTTTGCTGGATAGCCAGAAATCACACGGAGCTAAACCGGGCGATTACGGCGGTTGCGGCACAATATTGGTTGAACATTTGGATAAAAACTCATGAAGAATCTATACAATATATCTCGGTGCATTATGAGTTGTCGACCCATAATTTCGGCCTCGTTTTACGAATACAGGTTCGCGCGACCCGTAACACCCAAGTAATATGCTTTGTGGATAGTTGGGCCAAAAATCAAAAAAAAAAAAAAAAAAAAAAAAAAAAAAAAAAAAAAAAAAAAAAAAAAAAAAAAAAAAAAAAAAAAAAAACAGGCAACATAACCTTGATTTTTGAACTCCTTCGACGAGGTTTTTTTGACGTGGAAGTCACTTATTTTCTGGGTATGTACAAATGGATGCTAATAATTATAATAAATTATTAAGGCGTCAGTTTTTTGACATTTTTTTTTCATACTCGATATTGATATATTTAGAAAAATATATACATATTCGATTTGAACTTTTATCATTTTATTTTCGCATTCACCAAAACAATTTAATTGAAACGAAACTTAACTTTAGTAATAATGTTCGGACGCATAAATAAATATTTATTTTTCTACCGCTGATTGTAATTTTTTGATGTCTTTCACATTTTACCGTTTCTTTTTGTATTGATATCTAAAATTATATTTGTTCAACTTGTATTTTTTCATCCATCTACACAGTCTTTCTTAAGAAGATAAGATCAATGTAAATATAAAATACACTCTGTTGTTGCAAATCTTGCTTGCATTTCATACAAAGTTACAATTGTTGGAGGTCTCGCTCTTGCGCCAGTATTTGCCTTCCACGCGATCATGGTCACGTTGGCCGTTTGCCGGTCTTCGGTTGCAGTTTAACTGTAAATGTTGACGCACCGCATGCATACAGTGCAGTTCATTCGCATCAACAGTGTTAAAAATAACAGTCCGACATATTAAATACAATATAAATAACTGCGGACTTCTGATTAAACAGTTATTCGAAAGAATTAGGTATGGTTTGTCGATACAATTATTTCCAAGTGTACTAAGACCACAATTCCGGGGTACTCGTAAATAAATATGTTTCAAAGAATGCGATAAAATTCAGATGACGGAGTTTTCTTCTGGATGTCCGCAATTATTTAAATAAAACATGCCCTCTTTTTTCTTAAATTGGCTATATAAAATCATCCTATCCAGACCAGTTAGGAACTAGTATGGAATTTGCAATCTAAGATGTCATAAATAAAAGTTGCGATGAAAAAATAGGAGAGCCGAGGATAGAACTGAGCATTTAGGGCGATAATGAAATTGTCCTCATTAGCAAAAAATTTCTAGCTCTATATAAGTCTTGAGAGATATTTCCACTTAGGCTTAAAGTTATGATTTTAGTTCTTCTGTTTTATAATGATTCGTAGGATGTTCTGAGTAATGAGTATAATGAGTATAAGAAATTTCATATAGTCCCCCCTTTTTAACAAAACGTATGCTTTCTATATTAACAAAAGATAACTGACCTTTTCACTCTCAATCCTTCTATCTCTTTGTCATACTCACTACTTTGCATGTTTCATTAAATTAACGACAAACAGGTAACACAAATTAAGAAGCTCTTTAATAGAAAAGAAAAACAATTTCCTAAAATATCACGATACTTTAAGAAATTGTTTTTATTGTTCTTCCGATTATTAACATAAAATATACTCTAAATACAAAATCAACACTTTCAAGTGGAACGCCACTCTCCGTTTTTGACTTCCTCGCCGACTAACCACATATGGATTTTATCGCTTTATCTATGGCTTCGGCTGATTTGCACAGATTTTGTTGCTCACTATCACTCAACTGTAGATTTATATAGGAGACTATGCCATTCGCGCCAAGCACTACCGGTAAGGACAAGAAAACATCACTTTCAATGCCTTGACGATCCTAAGAACGAATAAAGTTATAATATCTATACACCAACCGACCCATGAAAGCCTTAACTTACCTTTGCCGATGTAGAAACTGTGACTACCTCCTTTTTGTTATCCAAAATCGTCGAAACTACAGATGCTGTTGTCAGACCGATTGCCCAATTGGTGTAACCTTTACCGGCGATCACATCATAGGCTGCTTTAACGACTTTTTTGTGCACTTCACCCCATTGATCGGTGTCACCCTCGGAACCCACACATTTCAGTAGATCGGCAAAACGTATGCCACCCACACTAACAGAGCTCCAAAGTGCCACTGAACTGTCACCATGTTCGCCAATAATATAGCCTTGTACCGAACTCGGTGCGACACCCAGACGTTGTCCAATAAAATAACGAAAACGTGCGGTGTCCAAGTGTGTGCCCGTAGCGATTACACGTTCTTTGGGCAAACCAGAAATCACCCAAGCGCCATGAGTCAAAATATCACAGGGATTCGAGACCATAACCAATATCATATCGGGTGAATACTTGACAAGTTGCGGTATTATTTGATCTAAAATCTTCAAATTCGTTTTCAACAGATCCAAACGCGTTTGCCCCGCCTTTTGCCGTGCACCAGCTGTGACAACACAAACAGCTGAGTCCTCCGAAGCTTTGTAATCTGTGTTGCCAACAATTGTGGCATCCCTCAGAAATACGGAACCATGTTGCATGTCTTTGCTTTCGCCATTCACCAATTTCTCGTTGGCATCTATAATGCACACCTCATTCGAGACATTTTGCGCAAGTATGCTCATCACTGCAGCCATGCCCACTTGTCCGCATCCCACAACGGTGACTTTGCGTTTCGTTTTCTTGGCGGGTCGAGCCACAGACGTGATCAGCTTTTCTTGAACTAAATCCGTTGAATATGCCCTGGAACTGAAAAGATTTTGATATTAGTTTGGTAGTGCTGAAATAAGTTATGACAACTATTTGAAGGCCGACAAATATATTTTTCTGCTAATGCATATATTTTTTTAAATGCATATAATCTATCGATAATACATATTGGCATCATCAGAATATTGCATAAAACTCGATATAAGATGGCTAGGAAAGTGCAAAAAATCTTTCAGAAGGTTGTAAGAAACCTTCTTTCAATTTACAGTTCAAGGTCATTAAAACTAAATAAGTTTTCTCCATAACAGACATGAAATATTATTACAACTTGAAGAGTACAGAACCTTCAAAATTACTACTCATATATACCATACATATGAATGGTGAGGCTAAAAAATAAGAAATGATACCACTACCCAAATCAGTCCGATACTATTAAAAGTGCTGATTAAATGAATTAGTATTGCAACACTAAAAGGCCAGTCACATATAAAGCCCATATGTGCATTAATGGGTTAAGCAATGCCAAGCGCGACATCTCTTGACTATAATAAGCGTTTGAAGCTAATGAGCGAAGAAAGTTCTGCATTGTGAAACTTGGCTATTTACTACATAAATGTTAACTGGCGACCGCTAGAGGTCGCCATTAGTGGTAAATGAAAACCAGTGTATGAGAGTCTCAAACATATACCTTTCTGGAGGAGTTAAGGAAATAAATGATAAAAAAGATGATACTTGCTTATAATGTATAATAATATACATATATGAAAACCCGAATAACGAAAGCCTGGTGTTATGTTAAAACAGTTTTACAACACAAGAAAAACCCCAAATTCGGTTGCATGTAATTAAAAAGTTCTCCATACATGAACTTGATCTTGATCGTTTGGTTCCTATGGCGGATATATGTTATAGTGGTTCGATATTGATGGTTCCGACAAATGGTCAGCTTCTTGAAG
This sequence comes from Bactrocera latifrons, assembly GCF_001853355.1. Classification (NCBI taxonomy): domain Eukaryota; kingdom Metazoa; phylum Arthropoda; class Insecta; order Diptera; family Tephritidae; genus Bactrocera; species Bactrocera latifrons. The sequence goes on from NW_017534586.1 coordinate 770,337, forward strand.
AGTAAAGTTTCAGATCGATAGCTTCGTATATACAAACATGTTCTGGGATTCTACAATCAAGTTGTCGAAACAAAATATGACAATCGAATGAATATTGAGCTCTCACAACCTATTCCAAAGGATAATTGTACACTTTTTAAATCCATTGGTGAAGTGCACCTCTATAAAAAAAAAACCCAGCTAAGAAAAAGAACGACAATTTTGGTAAGTGTCGATCTATTTTTGGGCTGGTATCACTTTATCTCGATATACTGTAGCCTATCTCAAAAATATGTTTACTGGAGTCCTTCAAAGTAAGCCTCTGTAGCGGCGAAGATTTTCTCATCGACTCAAGTTAAGGTTTATTTTTTGAAACAAACAGAAGTTACCGAATATTTGCAGATTGAGGAGGATGGTTCTGGTTTAGTTCGTAGTGGGTTATAAATTCAGAATTGGCAAATTCATCGTGCCGACTGCTTTATATTTCATATACCTGTAATATAAGACACACTTGTGAAATCAAAACCCGATGGAACGTAATACCTGGTTTAAACAGAAAATTCCTATTGGTGGGAATATTAATTGGTCACTGTCTGATGGCGACACACGCCCCTCGAATGGGGGTGACAGATGAAGAAGACTGCAGGAAATGTCTAGAGCATGGCACTAAGGAAACAATGGATCATCTCTTGTGCCTTTGTACTGCATTAGCAAGACTAAGCTGTAAGCATCTGGGGCCCCCACGGATGATACACTGCGGGAGGTATAGATAGTGAGGTCGTAGAATCTGTCAAAATTCGTGTCAAGCTTAGTCTATTCTTCTTAGACTTAGCAAGTGAACTCCATCTAGATCACAAAGGGCCATATTGGTCTATATGTGGCTTATTGGCCTACCAGATTAACCTAACCTAACCTAGGATAGAAAACACTCCGTATATATGTCCTTGATTTCACTACACCGTCCAGTCAAAACGATCGATAATGCACTTATTATAGTTTATAAAATTAGTGGACACGACCTCTTCCACCCGGTGTCAAAACATACTCAAAATTTCGATATTGACACTGATTCGAGAGTCCACTACGCGCTATGCTCTTGTCTGCAACTTTTGGTTTCCAAGGCTGAGTCATAATTGGACCGCCCTGGTATTTAATTGGATTTTTGTTTTGTTACTAGGCAACTGTAATTCTCTTTAATCTCAGTAACTGTTTTCAGTTTGCTGTTAGTTATTAATTACCTCATTGAGACATAGAAACATGAATAACAGTAAACCAATATTAGTATTAATGTGTTAAGGGCAGTTGCATTACCAACACCACGTCGGTGGGACAAAGCAATCAGTCCTGGCGCAACATCAATACAGAAGCGTCAATTAATGCTAATTTGCATAAACATTCATGCAACATTTTTCAAACAGCAGTCGCACATTATGTGGCAACGTATGGTAGGCGTTCTCATTGGCTCTCTGTTGTTGTTGCTGCTATTTTGCATTTATTAAATGCGCTGCTATTGTCGTTAAAAAATTCTGCTTCGATGTCACATTGCAATCGCTCTGTCTGGCATTGTTGTTGGCCATCAGCACATGCATTTTGCTGCGGTTGTTGTTGTATGCATCTAATTTTTGGAGAACGCCGAAAACAAAAACAACAACAACAGCCGACGAATCATCGACAACGAGTTGAAACTTTGCCAAAATTTGGCTGTTGTTAGTGTACGGATATCGCTTGTAGCTACAGCGACATCAGTTGCGATTGCCGTTGTTGTTGGTTTTTGTTGTTTGTTTTGTCGATGGTACTGCAGCGCTAATGCTGTTGCTTTAGGGAACGCACAAGCTGCGGTTTTAGTGAATTGTCTTTGCCAGCATTGTCTTCTTTCGATGTTTTTCTTGTAGTTTGTTGTTGTTGTCTCGCGTTTGTTTCTTTTTATTGATTATGAATGCATCAAACAATGCATGACGCAGCTCAGCAACACCGAGACTTAACAACTTAATAATCCAACAAGACGCTGAAAGCCGACAATGAAAAACTTCACTCTGGCTTGTTCGGCTGGTGGAGAGGATAGGCAACGCTGCTGCCCTATGGGCTCCTAAGATATTTAAAATTCCGTCCATTTTTGGATGAATGACGAGGAAAGAGTTGTAAAAGAATTTGCTGGCAAAACGTGCTTATTTCAGCCGCATGTTCCTTGTTGTTGGTGGCTTAAATTTTTGTGAGACTTTAAGAAAGTGAGTACACGAAATCAGCAGATTTCACTGAAAAGCTGGTGGAATCCAAAATGTTGGAGAGTGTAAAAAATATATTCTTGATATGCTTGATATCAAAAAATTCCCCCTCTACAGAGATGGATAAAAAATGGTAAATTGAGTGGGCGCCAGAATCCATTGTTCGCAGATGGTTTGTTATGTGACTCTTCAACTTCCGGAATACTGCAGTAATTTCCTAGTGGAGGTCTTTGCGATCAGTAAAGAGGCTGAGAAAGCTAACAACGCAGGAAACCGCATACGGTTGTTGCCCTAATAACAGCTCACAAGTGCAGGGAAGTAGGCAGGAGTGACTGAGAATTATTGCTTTATCCACGGTTGGGCTTTCAGATTCGCCCCGTGTGACCTCTTTCATTTTTAAACTTCAAAAAGTAACTCAGCGGCAGATGCTTGAGTCGAATGTGCAGGTTACCGCAGTCACCGAACCCTGCTTTACCCTCCTCCTGATAAAACTTAACTTTCAGACGGCTTAAAGAAGTTCGAGAATCGCTAGAACCAGCGAACCAGCGTTTCGAGCCAGAAAGAGACTTTGTTGAAAAATAAATAGATTTTATTCACAATTTTGGGTTTTTCTTTGTAAGCTAAATATTTATTGGACCATCATACAAACTCTTTATTCTTATGTTTAGCGCAGTGTAGTGCAATGAACGAAAGATGTGTACCAAGTTATCAGAGAACAACCATTGAGAGAATCAATTGAGCTTGCAGATCTCTTAATTAAAAAAAAAAAAAAAAAAATTATCAGAACAGCTTAACTGGATATGTGGTAAGCTAGTAAAATTTTGAGCTATAAAGCTTTAAAATTTCAATTTTAAATTAAAGTTATGCACCGCAGCAAGTGCCGAGAAGGGGTAAAGGAGAAATAAATATTTTCCTGCAGCACCATCACCCTACATTCGATAGCTTACGCCCCCTAACTGAATGCTTAACCCTGACCACAAATACTTTGCGTTTACCAAACGAAATAATTTTCAATGAAAATATTCAATTTCATTGTGTTTTCGATTAAAAACAAAAATAATAAAATAATTCTCTAAATTCATTTTGTAAATTATTTTATGATTGCAATACAAATCCCCCTGCGTGCATTCTCGCAGCGCTCTTCCTTTGGTGCACAGCGCCAAGCGCCCACATATGAGACTCAATATAAAGCATACATGTAAGTATGTATGTATGTACGTAATCATGTGTGCGTGCACGCACTTACATACGCAAATCACTATCGCCAGGCAAAAAGTTGTGCGCCTCGAAACATTAAAATTTGCATTTGTGGAATTTTCTATATTCGTCAGTTCATTTGCATGTGCATTAGCAACAAATATTTCATAAACCACACAAAATACTATATAATGCCTTCAAAAGGCACTATTTAGTATATACACACACGCACGCGCGCACACTCTCATAATGCAAAAACTCGAATTCAATTCATGGTAGACAGAGGAGAAAAAAAAATTACGGAGAAAAAAGATTTATTTGACATTTTCCGGCAAATCATTTGTGAATTTTCATTTCATTCTAGTTTTGCATACAATCGTAGTTTTCATCGATTTATTGCCCGAACTGCAGCAGCAAAAAGAGAATAGAAAATTTGCAATATTGCCAAATAAAAATCCGCACACATTTAGACTCATGTACATATGCGCATAATAGATGCTGTAAAACCCAGTAGTCAAATGGGCAGGGGTTTCAACTAACGAATTTCCACACTGATTTTTATACTCTTGCAATAAGTGTGAGGTATTTAATTGAACTGCAGAAAGAAATCTTTCCTCACAAATAGAGGTACGTATTTTTTTCAATAACCCTTTTTTGACCTTCCCAAGCGTCATCGGTTCTTGAAAAGTTCCAAGAAGATCTGACGTTTTCGAGCTAAATTTTATTCAGCCATGAAGCTCATTTTTGGATCAGTGGATATGTAAGCAAGAAAATTGCAGCATTTGGGTGAAAGAGCATCCTGAAGAGATTTAACAGTTGCTATTTTATCCTGAAATACAAAGGTTTGGTTTGGTTTATGAGCCGGTGAAAACGTAACCGTCAATGGTAACCGTTATCGCGCCGACCGACTTTTAATGCCTGAAATTGAAGTTCGGGTTCTCGGCGACATTTGGTTTCAACAAGACGGCATCACTACCCCCACATCGCATCAAATTACTGAGAAAACACTTCGGTGAGCAGATAATTTTACGTTTCGGGCCAGTCGATTGGCCACCAATATCGTGTGTTATCACAGCGTCTGACTTTTTCCCGTGGGGGAATGTAATGTCTAAAGTCTATATGGACAATCCCGCTTCAATTAAAGGCTTGGAGCAAAACATTCCGAGTATCATTCGCCAATTACCTGTCGAATTGCTCGAACGAGACATCAAAAATTGAAGTCAAAGGATGGATCATCTGAAACGTTGCTGCGGCCCACATTTGAAAGAGATAATCTTCTTGAAATAAACGCTACAAAATGTTCTTTCGATTGATAATATACATTATCCTTTAAATTTGAAGTTTTTGTGCTTTTTATTCAAATAAGTAGGGAACCTCGAAATGGATCATCCTATATAAATCGACAGACAAACTTTTCGCGGCGTGAAGAAACGTCCGTCAAGAACAAACTGATTAACATACAAATATTAAACTTCACACGAACTTAGCAAGCTTGTACCGATCTAGGAAAAAGAAGTTTATTGCCTTGTTTGGGCATGCTGATTATACGATCCAGTCCGGGTCAAATTTGATCATTAGGTGTATGAAGGCTCTAAAAATTGTACATAAGTCGCTCTCAAGAAGTCGTTAATCGCTATATATAAACAAAAATGTGTTAAGCTTTTCCAAAAAAAAAAAGCAAAAGCAAAAAAAAAAAAGACATACGAAAATATCATCATGTCCAAGCACACCAGTTCCTCTTCCGACTACTCTGATTTGTCATAGCAGGGCACGTTTGCTATGTAAATCTGCGCAGACCACGCATTCGGGCAGCATTATTATTGCATGCCTCCGAGAATTTGTTTTGCCGTTTTGCAGCGCAACGCGCTTGTGTGTATGTGTGTGTTATTGGCGATGTTGCTGCAAGTACTCCACATTTGCATCCATACTTCAAACTAGACCCATACATATGAGCATTCATAAATGCATAACTACACAAGTAAGCACATAAGTATGTGTTTACGCAAATATGTGTGAATCTGTGCGGGCGAGTGTGCGCGTGTGTGTATTACGTGCCCACTTGCAATTCCGTTGTATGTTAATTTCCTATTGAATTTTCAATTAATTGCTGGCCGTTTGCATTTACCATCGCAATCGTATCACACAAACAACTAACATCCAATCACACAAGCAGCAACAACCCAAACAACACCAACAAAAACTCCAGCAACAAAACCAACAAGAAATCATTCATTTTGCCATGGAAACAAACAACTGTCGAGGATTAATTTATAGCAACCATGCAATGATGGTGCCTGGGCGCTGGTGTCACAGCACGAATCATACCGAAAGTGAATGGGTAAGTACTTCCAAGCACACATACACACACTTGTGCTTGCATGTGGCACTCACATGTGTGTTTTGCATGTTTTAATTTAAACTTTTTTCTTTGCAACATTTGCCATATGTCCAAATTGACTCACTGCAATAGAATCTGGGTTTTTGTTTACCTGCAACTGTAACCACTTGCAACCGCATTCACATACTTACAATTATATATACATACATATGTTGAAATGTGTAATGCATGGTCGTTTTCCAGAAAGGGTCGTGATTGACCTTAATTATTTTTGGCAATTTTTTTCACTTTCTGTGCTTGTGCTCCGATTGCGAGATTATTTCTTGCGTGAGTCAACACAAAATCGAATTTCTGGAAGTGTAACAGGCTTTTCAAGATCGACATTCAGTTTGAACCAAGAATTAAGAATTAAGTTCGAATTAAGATAGCCAGACAAAGCGTTAAATGTATGTAAGCTTTAATAAAATAAAAAAAGAAAAAAAAAAATAGATGGGTTTGTATGGCATCATATATGTTTGTCAAAAATGTCTTGCGGTATTTTTGTAGTATTTTTATAGCTCTTGACTGATGCCACGGCTGCTACTATGCCGGTCTCTTTCGACCAATGCAGCGATTTTATCGCAATTTTCGACGACAGGCCTTCCGGAGCGTGGCGCATGTTCGACCACCTCTACACCAGAACGAAAGCGTTGAAACCATCGTTGTGCGGTGGAAATGGAAACTGAATCTGGTCCATAAACTGCACAAATTTTATTGGCGGCTTGAGATGCATCTCTACCTTTATCGTAGTATTGTAAAGTATGCCGTATTTTCTCTTTATTTTGTTCCATGTGTGCGACGCTATAACTCACGAACGACTTAAAAGAAACATCAATCAATCCAACGCGTGTTAGCGCGTGAAATGAGCTTTCCAAAAAGGTATAGCATGACCCGATGCGACGAATAAAACTAGAACTACGCGCTCTCAGCGCCAACGAGCGAAAATACCGCAAGACTTTTTTGACAAACTAATATAATGGTTAATCTCAACTTTTTTCGTACATTATACCGTTGCCTTTGACAATATTCTATGCCCAATTTCTTGAAGCTGTTTTTTCAAAAACAAAAGAATGTTTCTTACAAGAATTTTAGTTTGATCATTCAGTTTTTTTTGGGAGTTCCAATAACAGTTCGATATCAGCGGTTTCGGTTTCTATAAATGATTAGCTTCTTGAGAAAAGGACGTCTGCAAAATCTTAGATCGATATCTCAAATATATATATATTAGAGGGTCTCCGACGTTTTTTTCTGGGTGTTACAAACTTCGTGCTAAACTTATTTATTTATTCTGTTTAGGGTATACAAATTATTTTATGTTGGATTCAAAGAAATTTTCAAAAATAATTTCGTCGAGCTTTTGCTCATTAAAAAGGAGAATATAGAGCATACGGATTTAACTATGGTCTCAAGGGATTCAATAGAGCAAAAGCTCAGAAAACCAGAGCTCTTGATCTAGAACGGCATTGAGAATGCTCAGAGAGTATTTTTGAAGTGCAATTCGTCCATAAAAAGACATGAAGGCCAAGAAGACCCTTACTTTGAAAATTATTCAACAATCAATAATCGGATTATTAGCTATATTGACAAAATTTAGTAATTGACTAAATGGGCACCAGATTTAAAAGTTTTTTTTTCTTTTTAAAGCGCTGTAATATACCAAGTAATGGATAGTCCATTAATGTTACAAGCATTTAACCGGCCACTAAACAAACTTCAAATGAAAATAATATTTTATATATTAGGAACTTTCATACTTAATGTACTTTATAATATATTGATGGAGAATTTACGAGTTCTAGTATCTTCTTACTGTTAACTTTTTATCATTATCGACTTTCGCATGTGGCCTTATAAGGGGTTTTACAATAAGAACGCTGCAAACGAAGAGCGAGAGGGACAGCAAATGACTCCATATTTTTTCCCCGCTCTTTTGACATTTCTCTCTAAAAAGATTTGACGTTGTATCATGGAGAGAGGTACTCGTATAATCCAACAACGAGTCGAAATTATTAAAATTTACTACTGAAATCATCAGAGTCAGTGGTCTCAACTTTAAGATCGCTACGTCCAATTTATGGTCGTCATAATCGTCCTGTCAGGTCAACAATTGTGCGTCTAGTGAAAAAAATTGAATCTACAGGCACAGTACGAAATGTTGCCGTGCCAGTAAGAAAGCCCAAATCAGTCTTTTATACGTCGTTCTCAAGCGTTGGCCAAATTTGGGACGTCGTAGTGGCGAATTTTGCGAAAAGATCGGGGCCTACATTCTTACAAGATCAAATTGACGTAGAAACTGAAGCCGGTTGACCACCAGAATCATCGTATGTTCATGAATTGGGCTGAGCAATAACAGCAATATGATCCAAATCGAAAAATCACGTTCAGCGATGAAGCTCATTTCGGGCAAAATGGCTTCGTCAATAAGAAAAATATGCATTATTGGCAGGCAGCAATCCATAAGTACTTCATCAGTCACAATTGCATTCCGAAAAAATGACGGTTTAGTGAGTATTTAATTTGTATATTTATATGTAAGTCAATTACATATTTACAAATACATATCAATCGATCGATAAATACAAATTACCATAATTCGGAAATAATTCTCGGTTTTGCATAATTATCACCGTATTAAAGAATCGATTACATTTTATTGTCAAATAAATAATATTTATTTATTCTTTATTCTCTCATTGTTATGCAAAATAGCATAAAAAGTAACGCTTAAAATAATAGCAGCGAATTGCAATAAAATTAATGCGCTGCTGTCGTTGTTGCTGCTGCTGCAAAGTAGCAAATGCCAATGTTGCGCTTTTTATCTGACGTCGGCGTTAATGCGCACTGTGATTACAAAAAAAAAAAAAAA
>NW_017534586.1:778990-867791 GCF_001853355.1 Bactrocera latifrons
AAAAAAAAAAAAAAAAAAAAAAAAAAAAAAAAATTATAAAAACAAAATCACAACAAGTTGTTTACAGTTCTCTGCTATTAGTAGTAACAGCAACGAAACTGCCGACGTGGCAACAACAATTGTGGCCACAGCAATTTGACTTTTGTAGTTGTCGTGACCAATTAGTCGCTGGTGAATGCTGAACGCACACTTGTTGCTGCTGCCCGCTGCTAGCTGCAACATGCTGCAACTGCGGGCGGCCGAAAATTTGCCAAAGCCGGAGGCAAATAAAAACAGCGGTCGCCGCAAACGAAACAAAGGCGTGCCAACACACAGTGGGGTTGTTGCCAAAAGTTGCACTAGCAACAATAATAACAACAGCGGCAAGAACAACAGCAGCCGCAATGACGACGAAATGTCGCATCGCCTTCAGTGCGGCAATCACATTACTGCCAAAAGCAATTGAATTAGGCGTCGCCATAAATCTCCGCTACGTATGTTGCTATTGTTGTTGGCTAACAAATAGTTGCAATATACATATTATATATGGCGCAGATATATTAATACTAATGAACATGGGTATGTATGTGTCACATATTTATGCCAAAAAAAAAAATAAAATAAAAGTTTGTGTTTACCACTCAAAGTTGCACATTCAAAGCTTGTCATAATTATTATGGCACTGCTATGCTGCTGATGTGAGTACAACAATGCTAAAACGAGTCTTGTAAAGAAACAAAAGCGAGAGTTCAAAAGACCATATAGGAAAACTTCAGCTAGTCCCAAAAGTCATTCTGTGAATATTGAAATTGAAGTTTGTCAAATGATGACGATGAACTTGAAGTGGAAATACCAACTCAGTAATACAAATACTATGCCATGGTTGCCAGGCGTTCCAAAGTAAACAGGACTGTAAAAAAAAAACAGAACAAATATTTTTTTCGGCAAATTCAATTTATTTTATTCAAAATAGTCTCCTTCTGCTTCACACACCTTTCGTAAGCCCAAATGTTTGATCAAAATGCGATAAATCGATGTTTTGGAGATGTTCAATTCCATTTCCATGAATTTCAATGATGACTTCGGCTGATTTCCGCACCAGTCGACATATAGATGGCGCCACCAGGGGCGCTAGATTCAAAAAGTCCTGTTTATTTTGGAGAGCACCTTGCAGATAGTTTTGAGAATAACCGATAAACGAACGGCATTGTAGGTGTATCTATCGTCTGAAACTAGGAGCCTTCAAACTATACTTCTGAACCAACGTTTAAACCAATTTTTCATAGAGTTTTAGCGATGACTTAAAAAGGCTTCAAGTTCAATTCACGGCGCATTTCGTTAATTGGATTTTTCAGTTTCAAAAATAGTAAAAAGTTCACGATGACGATCGTGTTTGGACCAAAAGTTAGTCACAATCATGCTAGAATGACATAGTATTCCTTATTGACCGTTTGACCCTGTAGCACGAATTCATGGTCAACCACATCACGCCATTCAAAGAAAACGATGAGCATATACTTGATTTTTTATCGTCTTTGACGTGATTTTTTTGGATTTAGCCTATTTTTGAAGCATCATTCGCTAGATTGCTGAACGTTTTGTAGTTATTGGGAAACGATCTCTACTCGATGTCGTTTTCAAATGATTCAGGTCTTTTGGTACGAATCTAGTATATATATGTATATTAGAGTCAATTCTTAAGAGGTGTTGGGATCCTACGCTATTCCCCTAATACCAAAATCACGATATACACACACTGTGTCTTCAAATGGAGGGCCTTAGACCTTTTAAGACGATTCACGAAACATTTTCTTGCGCTACTCGAAACTTTGATATTGTGTTCACACCCTGTATTACGTTTTCAACTTGGAGAAATATCGCTGTATCTTCTCTAAATAATGATAATTTTCCTATTCGACGTATTCATGTATACAATATTAATGCCCCTGGTATTTGCCTACTGATATGCATATATAAGTTCAGCTTCATTTTAGTACATGGCTACCACTTTCCTAGAGGGCATTCGGCATATTAATATGTACGAGTGTATTTCCAACAGTAAACGCTAATGACTACGTAATTGTTTATTTTGTTGTTGTTTTTAAATATGAGATTTGCAGTCTCCTGCACTCGCGTAAGACACAAGTAGCATTAGCACCGCGTCTCATGAGCATATTTAATCTGCTATTTGTGTGTGTGTGTGTGTGTGTGTGTGGACATTTGCCAACATTATTATTTGCAGGTGTGTATATGGGTTTCGAGTCATGCGGGCACTGGGTTTGTGGCACATTAACCTTGCACTGGGGCATACTGAGTGCAGTGCGCCCTCAACTAAAGCCACAATAAGGTATTACATATTTATTACATTGCTTATGCAGCAGTTTTTTGGTACATATATATTTGGATATGTGTGCATGTGTGTATAAAGAAATAAATGCATTGCAAATGTCAAGCTGTGGGTAAGTAAACTAATCACTGTTTCCATTATCTTTTTTGTTGTTTTCCTTTTGTGTCTTGCACATGTGTTTTACTATTTGATTTAATGTTCTCATACTCTTTCAAAGGTCTCATGTGGGACTTTAACATGAATGATGCTGCAATTAGATAGCGCTCGTGTTTTAAAGTAAGCCACACTGATTAATATTTTTAGTTTTAATATAAGGCATGAAAGCCAATTGAAACTGGGTAACTAAGTAGCACATATTTAATGAGGTCTTCAGTGTAAGATAACGTATTGATAGCATTATTAGAGAAAACTGAATGTGATTATTATTTAGTGGATCCAAAATGCACTTAGCACAAATTTTGGAAGTTTTCGTTTAGCGGGGTCAGAAATTTAGAACTTCTTAGAAAAGTTTACAAAATTTTTTTGCGAATTTTTCAAAAGCTCTTCAAATTGTATAGTTTTTGAATATTTCATGGGCTATACATCAAAATTTTTCTTTTCAAAAAATCTTTTGGTCTTTCGTAGTAAGATCTCTGTTCCTAGAAACCAACAAAAAGTGAGTATTTTTCAATGTAGCTTAGTTGGATTTCATTTTTGTTGTGACTTAAAGCAAGTTAAGTAAAAAATGTAAGACATTTGCATAACGGGGTCTTTAAAAACAACTCCAACGGCGGCTCTTGAACTAGTACTAAACCTGTCACCTATAAATCTCCTCGCTGAAAACTGCGCAGCAAAATCGGCTGCAGGAAAGTTTACATATGGAACCTTCGGGCAAAGCTCGGTGGGTAATGGCAAACGCCGACTACATGACCCCCATTTTCAACTGGGAAAGAAGGTTCAAAGTAAATGTAGAAAAAATGGCTGGCGTAAAGCTACGCGCAACACTTTAAACATTTATACGGATGGCTCGAAAATGGACGATGGACGATGGAGTTGGTGCCAGAATATACTGTCCAGAGTTTGGAATAGGGCAAGCTTTTAAGTTGCCGGACCACTGCAGTATATGTCAAGCTTAAGTCCCACATCGGCCAAAAGGGAAGCAGGGCAGCAGTTGAAAGTATAGCCAGAAGAAGGCAACTTCATTTCTACTGGTGCCCTACCACAAGGGCGTTGAGGGTAATGAAATTGTGAACATGATCAACATTGGGAAACCCATACATTGTCTGTACGACGATCTTGACCGAAGCATGGTAAAGAAAATCAAAATCCGATGGAATGAGCTACCTTTGTGCAAAACTGCAAAAGTCATATGCAAAACGGTCGATCGAAAGTGCACAAAATTCTTATTGGCACTCGATAGAAGAGACTTTAGGAACATGATGTTAATACTAACTGGTCACTATCTGATGGCGACACACACCGGCAGAATGGGGCTGATAGATCGAGAAGACTGTAGGAAATGTCTAGCGCTGGGCACTAAGGAAGCAATGAAACAGTATGGTACACTGGAGGAGGTATCGCAGAGTCTGTAAAAGCTCGCGTCAAGCGGAAGCATCCTAAATGATGACTACTCCTCTTTGACTTAGGAAGTGAAATCCATTTGGATCTGATGATTCTTAACTTAATGTCTTAAATGTCAGCTTGTTACCTAAAAGCGTAATTGATAGTCTCTAATGAGTTGAACTATTTACATTTGCATAACTTAAGTCGGAATGTTCGATATACTGATATTCCATAAAAATTCCTATGCAATGCTTACAAATATTTTACAAGAAAAATTAAGCGGAAAAATGGTACGAAGCACCTACTCGAAACCTGAATTCAATCACAACTTCTCAAGCAACAATGTATGGCTTGTTGCAGGGCAAACTTTTTGGCATGCCTTGCACCGCATGTAAAAAGTCAACGAAGTCAAACCGAAACCAAGGTAAGAAGAAGAGGAAAAATAGAAAAACAAAATACAACGAAAGAACAAAGAATGCACAGAATGCGCAAAAATATGTCGGCAGTTAATAAAGTTTAATTAATTTATCTCTTGCAGACGAACGGAGAAGAACTTTGGCTAAATTACTGAGGCAACAGCAACTCCAACTCGGACTCAACTCATGCCGAAATTGTGCACGAGCACATAACATGTGTGTAAATACTGATCCACAGTACAAAGTGTGTGTGTTTGTTGGCAATAATTTTTGCCGGACGTTGTCATGAGCCATAATAATATTCGCAGCACAGCTTTTTGCTGCCGTCCCAGCTATTTACGTGCATACTTTTTCTCTTCTGGTCGCTCAGCCGCCCGCTTGGTGTGGTGTGGTGTGGTGTGGTGTGGTGACATTCCATCATTTCCAACAGCATACCAAGGATGGCCGAGCGATTGGAGATGGCCTCTGCAGCACACTATACACACACACACTCATACACATGCGGCAACAACTACGCTGCTACAACAGGCATTATGTACAGCTGTTGCATGCAGCTGGTGACAGCACACACACACACACACACACAGACACTCTCACACGCCAAAAGGCTTTGTGACGAGGCAAGCAGTTAGAGAGGCAGATTTGTTGAAGAGAAGATAATAGTCAATGTGTAGAATTTCAAGGCAAATCAAGCGAAAAATTTCAAACAAATTGGTTGCACACAAAAAAGCATGAAAGCAAAAACAAAAAGTTGCAAAATAAAAATTCAAAGCTCGTCGCATTCACGAAAATACGGTATGTGTGCAAAAGGAGCAAATTACTTTTGCAATATACATATGTATATGTATAGCAGGAAAAGAGGTGGCAATTGGTTGCAAGGGGCACAGCTGTTGGTGAGGACAGTGCGGTCGGAGGGTTTATTGCTCGAAACACGGGCATTAGATGTGGTTAAATATTACATGAGCGGTTATTAAATGTTGTCGCTGTGTTGTTGTTGTTGTTATTGTTGTACATAAGCAGTTTGCGGTCGCTGTTCACGAAGCGGTTACAACAATTGCAATAAAAGTAATATGGAACTACAACAACAAATGTAGCGAATTCTTTTACTTCATTAGTATGCCCCATGTTGTGGCAAATAGAGAACTTTTTAAAGTTATTAAAATACAGCGTGCTTAAAATTTTCATTTCCAAATAACGATAAAATAAAAAATAAAAAATTTTAATGTTTCAGAGAAATGCTTTTCACTAGTCATTGACTATATGCTGTTCGAAACATTTAAACAAAGGAACGGCCATTATATTAGCTCAGTATTATTATGACACGCCAACACCCCATTTGGAATAGTCAAAAAAATTACAAAAATTTGTTGTATTTTTCATTTCGTGAAAAACTCTATATACATTTATTTTGTTCCAGATTGCTGGGAAAGTGACTATTTTTAGAGATCCCCACCTCAACAGCTGCTAAGTTTTGAAATTTTTAACTTTTTTTAGTTTTTTGCGTTTTTCCGTATACTTGTAATGTTAGTAAATAACTATTACAAAAAATTGGTAATAAAATAAGGAATTAATTGTTTGTGCAATTATGTGATATTCATGTTTCTGGATAAATGTACCCCTTTTAAGTACACGAATTCAAGAAATGTAGTTTTCTTTTATTTATTTGTTTAAATAAAATGCATCTTCTAAAAAAAATTATACAAACCGCTCTTTTTTCAAGTCATCGGATATAAGCCATCATTAATTATATAATATATGCACAAATGGCATATAGATCTTTGGATCGTTTATGGAGCCTATTGGAAAAATTAACCATAGTCATATATTAGGTGGTAGAAAAAGTATTTTCGTACTTCTAATCAAATTTCAACTTTTTTTCATATTTATAATGAAATTTAATGAATACATACTATTTTGGTCGACCACTTTTTGTCATTTCTCCGCTGGAGACATTATTCCATCAGTGTAGAAATTTTCTGGTTTCTCGGCGAAAATTTGCGACAAGTAATTTTCATAGGCTTCTCTTGACTTTACTTCATTAAGGGAGTTCTGTATTAAATGAAATAAATTTGATCCACTTATCGCCTTCTGTAAAATTTTGTACAGACAATTCATGTGGTACTCAAACATCGAGCTTTTTTTTGTAGCCAGCTTTATTTCCATTATTCGAAACCGTTTGATGACAAATGCTAATTTGCTTAGCGATGTCATGGTTGTTTATATGACGGTCCTGGCCAATCTTTTCCATCATTTCATTGCCCTTTCAACGATAGGTCGACCAGAGCGAGGTGCATCTTTCACATCGAAATTTCCACGAACTACACACCATCGTTTCCGTAAACTTCATAAATTTCATTAGTGGCTTGCGTGGCATTCTTCCCGTTTTTATAAAAAAATACTGTTTTTATACGAAATATAGCGAGTTACTTCATTATGTTCACTCATTTTTGGATAGCTGTACCTTTTTTTTTAACTTCACCGAATTTAACTTTTTGTTTCTATGAAGCTTAAAATCTCACTTTTCCAAACCTATATGGTAAGACTCATTGTGAATGGTTGCAATGGAGTTATACGACTGCAACGGCATCTATTGGAAAAGTACGAAAAGACTTTTCGACTACCGAATAT
This sequence comes from Bactrocera latifrons, assembly GCF_001853355.1. Lineage (NCBI taxonomy): Eukaryota > Metazoa > Arthropoda > Insecta > Diptera > Tephritidae > Bactrocera > Bactrocera latifrons. Next base: position 785,903 of record NW_017534586.1, read on the forward strand.
TTTTCTTAAACTCGGGAGCTTCATCCACAAAATTTCTCTTCATCAACCATTCATCTATAAAGTTGTTTTTTTGGCAGCAGTAACTAAATAAAAAAAAAAAATGGCAAAGAAAATTTTCAGACAATTATATTCATATTTCGATTGCATATACTTGTAAAAATAACATAAATCTCTCAGTCCAATCCCAAAACTATAATCCTCCATATAATGACCAACCAATTTTTTGGTCTGATCAAAAGTCGAATACTAAAAATGACAAATATTCAATACAATTACAACAACAAAAAAAAAAAAAAAATTAGTTTGTTTATATCGTGTCGAACTTTGCAAGAAAATAGTTTCTGGAGAAAATTCATTTCATTCACTGAGAAGCCCAAAATCGCTCAGCAGTGGAGTTCCTTTTTTCGAAAATACATAATTTTTTTTTGTCCAAAATTTTTCCCAAAAACCGTTTTAGGTGGTAATATGCATAAATTAATAAAAAAAAGTTAATCATACGACACGGTGCACTTTGTCAATAAAAGAATTTAACAATTTACATTAATTCAAATCTCATCAAACCTATTTTATTCGAAAGATCGCAAGTAAAAATGTAATTTCTTCGTCTTTCGTTTTTCGAAGTTAGCCTCCGAAATATAAATATAAAATATTTTACTTCGAAAATCAAGTTTTTATTACTAATAGCTAATAGATTGAATTTTTAAATAAATATAAATATTAAATATGATATATGAAATGCTTCAGAAGTAACGTTTTCATAATATTTTGGGGTTTAATATAATTACATATCTACGTTTGTGTGTATTTTTTCGGTCTCTGTGCCCTGTAACACTATACGAGTATATCCTTTTATATAAGGAAGCGGGGTATATATAACTTCTGCATTATATGAGTTTGGACATACCATAGACATATATCATTAATTTCTTATAAAAACTGCTTATAGAAGCGCGAAATGTATTTATTATGAATATATCTTAGTAGCAACATGTTTTGTTTTTGTTGTTTCGACCATGACGATAATGAGAAGTACCACAAGTGTATTAATTGTATATTTTCTTTAGCAAATTCTCAGTAAAATTCATGTAAACAGACCGAACACCAACAATATGTACTCAGTGGCGAACTGTTTGTGCTACACACTCATTCTTTTTCGTGCTTTTTCATGTGAATGTGGTGGACAACAACCACAGCAGTAGTTGTGCAAATTACAAATACTCTTTCTAACTTTTGCTACATTTGTAACGCCTTGGGATATACTATACTTGCTTTCGTTTTTTGTTTTTGTTTTTGTCTTCATCATTGCTTTTCCGTACTTGCCTGATCATACGGTGTTAAAGCAAACAGCTTCAACATATACCACAACACTTTCTCCGCAATTGCAGTGTGTGCGTTTTTGGTATTTTTTCTCGCCCGCATACCGCATTGATTGCACATTTAATTTTTGCATCCGTTAAACAACTAGCATGTGTTTGCCACCACAAAAACAAAACAAAAGAAAGTAAAACAGCAAGAAGAACTGAAACCAAAAAGCAGCAACACTTTTGCCATTTTCATCATCGTCATCGGTGCAACATCGATTATTTGAAATGTGCTTGGCGCGTTAGGCGAAATGTATGCGCATATCTTATGGCAGCAACAACTCCGGAGTAAGTGCATGAGCGTATTTCTTTACCTTGATGGCCAAGAGGGCGAGCTGCGTGCTTCAGCAGTAGCAAAACGCTCTCGAGGAAGGCAGCAGCAGCAGCAACACTTTGATCGGCGTGCATGCATTTATGCATGAGTGTGATGGTGCAAGTATGTTTTTTACCAGCAAGCGCGAATGCCGCGAGAGAAAGAGTCGTAGCGGCGACAACGGCAGCCGGCAATAAATGTAATGCCATGCAGCTATGTACATGCGTATGCATTTACCCAGTAGGGAAAAGCAAGGTTATATTAATTCTGTCTAGCCATGTTGTTAGATATAAAAAGACTTCAAGTCGAAATAAGATTTGTGAAGAAATTTATCTTCAATGTTATGGATCGCGTTCGAAGAATTTATACTACGGGAAGATTCAAGGAAAAAGGAGGAGATGTGCTGTTCTCAGTGTCAAACTGCTCACCAAAGTATTTTTTTCAAAAAAGCTGATGCGATGTCTTGGGAGTGGCGCCGTCTTGTTGAAACCAAATGTCGCCGAGATCACGAGCTTCAATTTTAGGCATTAAATAGTAGGTTATTATGGCGCGATAAGGGTCGTCGTTGACGGATACGTTCTCATCGGCATTGAACAGGAAGAAATATGGACCGATGATTCCACCGGTCCCCAAACCACACCAAACTGTAGTTTTTCTGAGTGAAATGGCAGTTCTTGAATGTCTTCAGGTTGCTCTTCGTCCCAAATGCGGCAAGTGTGCTTCTTTACGTAACTTTTCAAGAGCCCATAGAACGAAGTCATGTTTCTTGAGAAGGTCGCGCGTGTTCAGTTCTGGCACAAGCTGTATTTTGTACGCTTTCAATTTTAGAACTCAAAATAGAATGCGTTTAGTTGTTCCATACGTCAGTCCGAGTTGCTGCGAACGGTGCCGAATCGATTCTCCTATACTTTCAGCTACGGCTGCTATATTTTCTTCACTGCGTGCTGCACTTGAGATGTAATTTTATGATCGTAAATTTCCTGCTGGGTCATTGGCATTCTTAAATGCTTATACTTGAGTACATATTTATGTTGGTATTTGCAATACTTAGCCAGTCAGGTGTAAACGTTTGCATTTTCTGCGTCGTTTCTTCGATTTATTTATTCAACGTACATATGTATGTAAAAGCTCATTTCTACATACATGTAGTACATACATATGTATATACTTTCACACATAATGTTTTTCTCTAGGCTTTTTTAATTTGTTTGCCACCTGTCGTGTATACATAAGCACAAGCACTACAATAAACATGTGTATATGTACATATATATGCGCTTATGTACCTATACATACGAGTGAGTGCGGCATGCTCCTGGTGGCAAGTGTGTTCATAAGAAATGTTGAGAATTTCTAGATTTTTTGCAATTTTTTCTTGCATAGGTGCAAGCAGACACATTTAGTCTTGTAAGTGTTGGTATATTCCACTATAAATATGTGTGCGTGCATACATATGTAAGTGTTTGCATGTTGCCGTTAAAAGTATTTTAGAATTTTGTTCGATAATTTAAGTATTTTGTATTTGGTAAATTGCTCGAATGCATTTCTATTGTTGATTAATTGAAATGTTCATGACATATACATTTAAGCCTACATATGGACATATGTGAATATGTATATGTATTTGCATGCGTAAATATTTGTATGTGTAAGGGGAATTTTTGGTAAGAGCAGAGAAGGCACGAATCGAAAATTGTAATATTGGTTAACGAAAACATTCGCTGTTATACAAAATAAGTGTTAGAAGGACAGTGTTATTTTGGAACCGAATTTCAGAGTAGTATTGGGTACCGCAAAGATCATTGATTTCTATAGGGAAATATTAACAAAAAAGTAAATATAGACCAATGCTTCGTTAGAAAGGGATTGAAACAGTCTATTGTTTGTTTGTTTCTTAATATGGAATTCAAGGTTATGTCTTACAGAATACCGGAATTATAGTTATATGTGCTATATATCATCATAAATCTAGATACTCATATTATTTCAAGCCCAAGTAGTTTGATATATTTCTTATGATGCACCCCCGACGATGCAAAGGCTTTCAATTATGCAAGTACTGCCGAGTGCCAAGCGATCGCTGATTTCTTGAGAGTCCCAAATTTTCATGTAAGGTTCCCTTGAATATAGGGTACCCTTGTTATCTCCTTATAGTTCAGCGATTCTGTAAACAATATAGCAATCAAAAAACTTATCAAAATATAGATCTATGTATACATTTGATAGAGGGGTTAAGGGGCGTACTTCTAGAATTTTCAAAAAATTTAATTTTTCAATTGAATCAATTGAAAAATGATTCCTAAATAGAGTCCCGAAGTTTCATTGGTATACTCTGAATATTTTTGAAGAAAGGGGCCAAAGAACCACTGCACTGCATGCAGCGTTTGTATAGGTACCAAAACTTTGAGGCTCCTTTCCTCGAAACCACATACAAAAATTTATTTTGTAGTTCAATAATACCTCTTACTATGCAAAAATTCAGATTTGATCGGTTATTAATTTCCCATAACTAAAGTAAAAATAACCTTTTTTGACGGTGCTGGAAGTATCTCTCCCTTAATGCCTTGATCACACGTAACGAGTAGAGCGGCGAGACATTGACTCGGCCGAGTGCTCGTTTCGTTTGAACAGTAAGGAAAGTAATGAACCGAGTCAGTGGGCGAGTATAGTGGCGAGAGAGTCATTAGAATCACATTTTGTTTACTAGGCCGAGTGCTTCTTTTTTCTTCACTCTTTTGCCCCTTAGGAGCAAATCACTGACTCGCTCGTTGCATGTGAACACGCGTTCGGTCTTCACTCGCCACTCGGTCGATTTTTATGTTGTTTATTTAGTTTCAATTGAATTTTGCATTGTGAAAGAATTGAAATGGTAAATACTCTTTTATGAGATGCGGTAGAACTTTTAAAATGTCTTTTTCTACCAAACATTGTAAATAAAACTTTAAAAAACTTCACTGTCTAACTAGATGAACAAAAGACGTGTAAACCTCTACTCGCCAACGCAACTCTCTCGACCGAGTATCATGCTCGGCCAGAATACTACCTCGCCACTGTACTCGTTACGTGTAACAAGGCCATAAGCGATTCTTACGTTACGTTAGGCCCCTTCTTAATGGCTGTTTTATGAATATTTTTGCAAAAGAGAAAATTTTGCTTTAAGGAGTTACATCTAGCTTGAAATTTCAAAAGCCGCATTTTACTATATCGAATTTAAATATATTTGAGAATATTCTCCATTACTTTGGAGTTGTTCCGGTTTCGGAAATATGCGTGTATTTTTAAGAGTTTTCTCTTCTCGAAATGGTGATTTCAGAATCGGTAAGCAGAGTTTCTCAGAATCGGCTGAACCGATCTACATGAAGTTTTCAGAAGACCTTCTTATGGAAGATATATTTGTCAGATAATTGTCGATCTTTAAGTTTTTTTCAAAGAGCAAACCTTTTCATAAAAAAATCTTTTTTTGGTGGAAAAATTGACCAGTCTTTTTTTAACTGTTCTCATCTATGTCAATTATAGATTCTTTCGGTTTTTGGATTTAAAGATTTTAAGCAGAAAATTCTTCCTCATATCTCATAGCAGTGACCCTCCTGGACATCGGCTACAGGATCAAGGGAATCCCGCATTTTTTTCTCAAAATGAACGCCGATTATTAAAGTGCGTAAAATTCTTAAAATATATACATTTTAATTTTTTTTATTAAAGGAAATGTCTATTAAAAAAATTACAAAAAATGCGTTTTTTCTAATTTCAACTTTAACCCTCCAAAATTTCAGTTTACGCCACCATAAATGCATGAGCAAAGGTCAAGGATAATTGAAAATGCAGTAAGATCCAACACGGCCATAAGTCAGTCAACAGTGTTAGATGCAATGTTTGGAAAAGCTTCAAAGTTCTACGCTTTTGGTCTTACTGAAATAACGGTAAATAACCGAATAAGCAGAGGTGTGGTAGATGCAAACGAATGTGCGTAAGCTTCTTAAATGCTAGCAGAGGGCGACACAAATGTATGCACTGATGTTGCAACTCGCCTGCGAGTGTCATTAACAATTCATTTGGTGTGAAAGTGGTGCTGGCCTTGTGCGTGCAACACATGCGGTTGCCATGCTTAAAGCGAGCGTGCACGTGTGTGTGTGCGTTTGAGTAGCGCTGGCATGTGTTTTCAGTCAGATGCATTGGGACTGATTGCCACACTGATATATGCACCATTTATCCATTCAGCGGCGCAATCAACTCAATTCCATTGCAAAAGGCAACCACATGAAGACTTGCGCGCCACAAGAAGCACAGCCGAGGGCAATGCATACAGCAGCAGACAGCCGGCAAACATGCATTAGCAATGCGCATGCGTGTGTTTGTACTTGCTACCTATGTGTTTGTGCAAGTACGCAAGTGTACTTAGGCTGGCAGTAACTGCTGTTTGGTTGCTGATTGTTTGCAGTTGCAACACACAGCAGCAGGCAGCAGTCAGCAGTCAGCAGGCATTGGCAATCAAATGAGAATCTGCAGCAAATAGCAGTCGCCAAATGAATTTTCCAGCAGCTACTGCTTGAATGCGGGAAGTGGAATGTTACTGCGACAACATGTCGTCCAAAGACAAGGACGGCTACGACGACGATGATGACAACAAAAACAACAAACAAACCGACCAACAAACAACACTGGCGATGTAGCTGCTGATGCTGCTGCGGAAATACGGCAACTTCGGCAAAGTTTAGTATTACCCAAGCGTTGGTCCAGCTTTGCTAAATGCAGCTTAACATGCATGTGTGTGTGTGTGAAGTTTGTATTGACTTGTGTATGAGCGTGTGTGCAATTGCTTTGACTGCCCACTGATTCCGGCCATCAAACATCGCTAACAAGCAGCAGCAAGCGGCGTGCGAACAAGCAACCAAGCGCACAAACAACAACCTACCGGTGCGATCAGTGATAATCGCGCAACCGAAATGCTTTTTAAATTCTATAAATTTGTTCTGTGCTGATTACAGCTGGCGATTTGGCCACCACCAAAGCAGCGAGTACGTGTTCGTTATGAAAGTTGTGGACTTTGCCGGCTCAGGGGGTATGGTTTTCGGTAAATTGTTGGCCTGTTCATCGTTGCAAAGCAAGCGCATATCTGTTTCATTTATTTGCGTTAGAATATCCTTTACTATATTCTCTTGTTATTGGCAAAGTTATTGCATATAAAATTTTATATATTTTTGATCTAATCAAAATTTCATGCGTTGGCATAATGAGTTGCTATGCATTATAAATGTAAATGTGTGCATGAATTATGGCTTCGGATGCGAGTAAATATGCATTTAGATGAGTTTGTGCAGCTAAGTGTATATTTTGAAAGCTAAATTCACAGGTGTGCTGGTTGCACGGTCTGAGCTAAAAGGTGGATGCGAGGGTCCTGGAGTTTCTGGCTAGTTAGGGAGAGGGATGTCAGATGCAAAGAGGTAGCTTAGGTCTATAAGGGACTAATTGCACGCTGTATATACGTTTGGTATATCAGGGTCTATTTAAGAGAAGTAGGCGTTTAACCTGCTACAATATCCAGATCGAAGCTGCGCAAGAGTCTCTGTCGTTTCTCGCGGTTTACAGAGCTCTTCATCTACAATAGGTGGTGTTTTGACTCCAAGTACGCCATTAACTGAGAGGGAGTCGGTGAAGTTGTTAATGGCTTCACTGTGTATGGTGGTCAGTGCATGTCGGAAGTAGTGAGTTGCGTCCGAAGCTTGGTCGACATATTGTCTTATACCGTTGACGCAGTTGAGAAAGGACCTCTTGATGCTCCTTTCAGCCTCACTATGCTTCCTGTCGTAGTCTGGAGCGCAGTGTTCTGACATGATAGGAGCTTCCATGTCTGCGGTTCAGTGCTTCCAAGCGACTATGCTTATGGTTTGCTGGTTCTTAAGTTTCTTCACTACTGGGAAGAGGAGAATGATCAAAGTTGACCGCTTCTCAGTGATTACTTCTTTCAGGCGTTCCAACTGTTGATAGTACAGGTACGAAATAATAGTTTAGTGCAACAGCCCATAGTAGTTGGTTCTCTGTCAATCTCATCATAAATATAGCAAAACGTTTTTTGCCACCAATCCTAGCTTGGTCACCGTTTGACCCCCTCAAGTGACCAACTCTTTAAAAACATTCGTAACCGTCAAGCTGGCCATTAAATCATATGCAAGAGCAATAAAAGCAGTGCATAGGCTTTCTACAATCCGAGCACTAAGTGCTTTCCAAACTTTCTGAAGGATATAAAGTGCATGCAGCTGAAGCACTAGCTAGCATGCCGCTTTTGACATCCAAGGGGACGAATTCAAATGACTCAGAGAGAACAAAGAGTCTTAGAATGTGGCAACAGCGGCGGCAAACGTCATTCAAAGGACGATGGACTCATCTCAGACATTAATGTGGCCATGGATGCTTTAGAAAGTATCTCTTCCAAATTAATCATGCTGTTGGTCCGTATTGTCTGACGTGTACAGAGTGCATATAAGATTCTGAACACGTATTTTGTCAGTGCCTCCTATTTTTAAGCATAAGGAATCTACACTCGGTGGTGGTGTAATGATGGAAAACTGACTGACATGTATGTGCCAGTCTTCTGATAAATGAAAAGCTGTCAGCAAAGCGTCCGCCTAAATTATGACACAACTAAGAGACCTACAATAGATTACTAATCAGTCAGTTCGTACTATAGAATATACATACATTTATTTTTCCCTCTCTTCAAGTAATCTTCTCCGTTGATTCTGTGGGAATAAGTTAGGTTCAGAGGACTAAAGCTCCGCACTACAGCATTTAATGCCTCCTCATACTATAAAAAAGTAGATAAATGAATGACTTATGAGTTTTTATTCGTATATGAAGTTAAGTAATTTAAGTTAATTAGTTTAGCAATTCCGCTAATAACCTACATTTCTCATTTTTCATTAACAAGGGCTGTGCGGTCATTTGGTAAATATGAGAGTAATCGCACTAAGTTTTCATCATTACATTGTGAACTACTGCATACCACCTTACATACATACATATATTGTATACCGACATATATACACCTACTTTATTTGTGTTCCGAAGTACTCTCGCATTCTTTCCATTGTGCATTTGTTAAGTTCTCCTTGTTTGCTTATTATGACAGATCACCGTCTAGTCAGTTTCATTGCTTTGATGGCAACCTACTCGCGAAAATTCCCAACAGCATCGCAAGCATGTAAAGTGATCTATGCAAAACAGACGAATAAGGCACTTTGGCTATTTGCAAATTGCACAGCTGTGTGGGTTGTGATCCTTTTAAACAAACTTCTTTGCTATGAATTTGCATTTCTTGACATTTGTCTAATTTTCATATACTCTACATCATACAGAGGTGGCAATTTAGTTGTTGGACACGATTTTTGGCTTTTTATAAACCTGTTGAGAATTAAAATAAATGTGGACTACTCGAAAATACAGTTTTGACAATGTGGAGAGAAGAAGAAATCGGCTTAATATTTATGCGATAGAAGAATGTGAGCATACCTGAGTGTTATATCGGGTACTTTGAGAGAGCTGAGTGTATAGAGATCTTACAAGCTTTCATTCAAGAGAAAAGAAAAAAGTATATGCGGCTCTTTAAACGAATTTGAACGCGTACTGGGTTTCTTGAATGGCATTTTGGAGAATTGTAAAAATTTGGACTGAGAGAACATTGGAATTTGGTTTCCAAGTAAGCCTTAAGCTATCTTAAAAACTAGTCTAGGAGAGTAAATTATGATGAGCATTTTATTACATGAACGTACTACTTTGAAAATAGAGCGCATGTGCAGTCGACCCTGCCGACTCATTTTTAATGCGCTTCAATGCAATCTGTTATTAGCCTTGTTGTTATTGTTGTCATATCTTTCCGGTGTGATAGTGAAATACACACAGCAGTCAGGGCTAAACGAATTCGTCTAACCTGCTGAACTTCAATTTCAATACCAGTCAGTTAACTTGGCCACAGCATGGACGTCAAAGCGATTCATGACAAGATCTTAGCGGACAAGATCGCTGCATAAGCTATGTTTGGTTGTGTGTGTGTGTATGTGTGTGTGTGTGTGTATGGGAATAGCTTTTAAGCATGCGCAGTGGAATCTCAGTGTTAGGGTGTGGCGTGTGCGGCGACGGCATCAAGAAGTGGCTTTGTTAGCGCTGCAACAAACTCACAACAGCGACGGACATAAATAAGATGGCATGAAGAAAGCAAGCATCAGCCATTTGGCCATTTGGCCATTTGACCAGCTGACTGAGACTGAGGCAGAAGTGGGTGATCATGATAAGTAACGGGTATAGTGTCTCCTCCCACACCACAATCACTGACGAGGCACAAGGCAGCGCCTTAGAAATCACAACAAAAGCGCGGAGATTCTTACAGAAATATGCAATCGCCGTTCCTGTAATGGGTGTGCACACTCACACACATACATACACACGCACACGGACTTATTATGGGTGTGTGCGCGCGTCGTATTTCCATTTGATTGCGTTTGCGGCCAACAACTGACGCCATTTATCGCCTGCATAACTGTAAATGATGCATTAAGGCGCGCGTTGTGCCAGCGCAATTGTCACATAAAGCGAATATTTTTGAAATATGTGCTCATATTGCACATAGGTACCGCTCTAATGGCTATAATGGCACAACCGCTAACTGCAAACGGACTTTTTGTTTATTAAATTGTCTGAAAATCCTTTGTGCGTTCAACTCGGTTTTAGAATTTATTATAGATTTCGTCTGAGCCTGCTTTCAGAATTTGTGTGGTGTTGCCGTTTTATTTGTGATGCCATAAAATGTGAATGCCCCAATCGCGCATTTGCCACATAGCCACAAGATAGAGATCTTAAAAATGAGCCTTCATATGCCTCAACCGATGGCATAATTGCCGGTTTGTGCGTGTATTGGTGTCGGGCTGCACACACAAAGCAGGCGAATGATATGCAAATGCCACACACACCTTACACCTTGGCTCCTCCTTGCCTCGTCGTCCATCATGCAACACTTGCACGCACACATGGAAAGCTTGCATATTTACCTGCACGTCGCTCAACTACTCACCATTCCTGTCGCGCTTGAATAGGCACAAAAGTGATTTATACGCCGCCGAGACACTTGGACCGCAGAGCTCATTCTACACACACACACACACACATACACACACGAACACAGGCACTGATGCGCACTTGACAATAACAATAAAACATCATCTAATCTTAACGATGACACAAATACCAAGATGTGAATTTCATCAATTACATTGTGTCATAATTGCCAACAACAAGCCAACAGTGACAAACACAACCACAACAACAACAACAACAATAATAATAACAATAGCATTGCATTGGCAACAACAATTGCATTAATGTGCACATATTGCACATAAAATACACAAATGACCGACCACAATGACCAACAGTTCGAGCGCCCAAGCGTTGAAGCAACACAAACAACAATACAACGCGCTCAATGAAGCCTACGCACGTCGCGCATGCGTCTCTCGATAACAGTTGCGCATTTATGGCATGCAGCATATGATCTTGAGGTATTGCCTGGTCCTGACACACAGCGGCCAGCTTGTACTGCCTCACTGCCTTAAACCAACAACAAGCTGTTCAGTGTCGTGTTGTTGTAGGCATTGAAATGCATTGAAGCGCGTTGCGTTGCGTTGAATTGCGCTAAAAGTTGTGCTCATATCGTAAGTATGATGTAAGTATTGATAAAAGATCGCCTTCGTTGTTGTTCTCGATGGCATACATTTAAATTCACAGCGGTAAGTTACACTGCGGAGAATTGTTATAGAAAATCCAGAAAGTCGGTACTTATATAAGGTTCAGCAGCGCACCCAAACTAACTATTTGAATTTTTTTTTTTCATTTAAGACTTAAAATGCTACAATTAATCGCCAAAAAGTATTTTAGCTCTCTTCCTTGATCCGGTCGCCAGCTATAGAAAGTTGATTATAAACAACTTTGGATACTTAGGGCGGTATTGGAGAGATATAGGACAAAGGTAGTAAAACGATTTAATTTATATTTCGCGTTTGGAGGATGGAGTCATGTGTAGCAGTTCATGAAAGTGAAGAAAGTTCTCTGATTGCCATTCGCTTGGTAGTCGCACATGGAATATCTGATCTCTTGATTGGGAAGGTGATGCTGCTCAGGTGGTTGATGACCTTGTAAAAATAAAAGCTGAAATCACCGCCATCCAAGAAGTACGATGGACTGAGACGAGTAGGTCCATGTGGCATTTACTACAGTGACCATATAACCAAGCGCAATACCAGATTCCAGAAAAGGAAAATTCGCAAAGCTACCTTTCGGCTCGAAAGCCCACCAACTAGATCGATCATGTTATGATAGACGGAAGATACGTCTCCAGTGTTTTAGACGTGCGTACATTTCGAGCTCCTAACATCGACTTGGATCATTATCTTGTTGCAGCCAAGATACGTACTCGCCTCTGTGTAGCAAAAACCGCACGTCAATAAACACAGGGAAGGTTCTTCGTCGAGAAGCTGCAATCACAACAGATAGCCGAATGATTTGCTACTCGACTTGCACTCCTGCGCTCTGAGAGCACTCGTCAACTATTCGGTATAAGGGAACTGTGAGATGGCAACAAAAAGGGAAACTCCACAATCTGCCCCAACTACTGTGCGATAAGACTCCTAAATATCGCATATAAGGTTCAATCGAACGGATTGTGTGAAAGATTAAGGTCCACCGTCACAAAACTGATTGCACCTTATCAGCGTGACCTTAGGCCTAGAAAATCAACAACTAAGCAGATGTTAATTATGCGCCAAATATCCAAAATAGCCATGAAAACCGGATCGACACATATCTTTATGACGCAATGACTGAATTTGCTATTTCGGCAAAACTAATACGGTTGTGTAAATTGACGTTGAACTCTCCGAACTGTTCGATACCAAACGAGGTCTCAGACAAGATGACTCTCTTTCGTGCGACTTCTTCAATCTACTCTTGGAGCAAATAATTCGAGTTGCCGGGCTGAATGGTGTATTTAAAATAATAAGGTATGATATTAATAACATTGGCCCCAACAACCACGCCGTTAGTTCTGCTTTCTTCAGACTGGATAAGGAAGCAAAGTAAATGGGTTTGTTAGTGAACAAGCAAGACGAAATATCTCCTGTCATCAAACGAACAGTTGGTAGAGGCCACTGTTGGCAGTCATAACTTCGAAGTCGTAGATAATTTCGTCTATCTTGAAACCAACAACAGCAATATCAGACTCGAAATCCAACTGAGAATAACTCTTGCCAACAACTGCTACTTCGGACTAAGTAGGGAATTGAGAAGTAGATTCCTTTCTTGACGAACAAAAATTAAACTCTCACTCTTTATTCCCGTCCTGCTAAATGGTGCAGAGGCTTGGACGATGACAACAACTAATGAGTTGATGTTGCGAATTTTCGGGAGAAGGGTTCTGCAGAAGTTAGTTGTATACCTTTAAATATTCTTAAAGCGCCATGAAAGATATTTCTGTCAGTGTATTCAGAAGATATTCAGCGTTCCTTCAAAGTGCTCATTCAGCCAAACAAAGCTGAATGGCAACAAAAGCACATCAAATGCTTTGGAAGATGTGTGGCTTTTCATACATTGATGACGCTAATAAGGAAGTAAGTAGATTTGTATGGCGCACCTTAACATTGCGCACCTTGGCCGGACGCACACAAAAGCATACACAGAATCAAGGCAAAAGTGATGAACATCGAAGGCATGGCTCAACGAATTCTATGAATGAGGTAGAGATCTTAAAGTAAATAAGGATAACCATTTAGCGGTGCTTTTTGGCATATGAAGCGCCTTTCTTATGAAATTATTTGCTTCTACCTGGAAGTGTAGTAAGTACGAGAGAACCTTTTATGTGAATGACCCACCCTATTTAAGTTTTAGCAAGGCAAACAAAGATGATTTCCAAACAATGTGTGAGTAAGAAATTTCTGACGAATATGCGGGCATATGTCGTATTTGTCGAAGTATACTCGTATATGTATGTATATATATTCATTGTTTGTCTGACTTTAACTTTAGCTTTATATTATCTTTAAACAATTCTGAGTATGTGCATACATTGGCGTCCTTAAGAGTGAGTACTTCATTTTCAAACTGTGGGAGTAGTCATTTCTGGATGTTTGTAATTGGTTTTGTGTCGCTACGAATTTCCGAAAACACACATAGACATACACTCTGGGACTAGAGTTGTACTTCCGGATATTCAGTCACTCTTGGATGAAATGAAATTAAATAGAGTCTAAATGGTTTTATGTGCAAAGTTGCAACTAAGTGTGCAAGCGAACAATTTATCAGCAGTGGTGTGAGCTGAGTGTGTACACAGACTATAGTTTATAAGAGATGAAATTCAATTTGACTAAGTGTTCAACATTTTCGCATTTCATTCACTGACTGAATGACTGACTGACTTGCTGGCTCGCACGCTGATCGGCGGCGGGCTGGTGGCTGGTGGCTGGTGGCTGGTGGCTGGTGGCTGGCGGTGTGGACAAGCGAACTCTCTGTCTGCTTGTCTGTCTGGTTGACTGGGCGGTTAGACAAATGAGTACAACCCAGCAACAGTCACAACGTCAACAACAACGGTCACGTTTTACTATTAGTGCATTTGCCAACCCGGCTGCAGAGAGGCTATGAACTTGGCCCAACAAAATTGGGTTGCCGCGTCGGCGTTTGTATTCCCACAAATTGCGCTGCCATAGTCTTTCGTCTCTGTTGCGAAATTTTTGGTTTTCAGTTTGCGGCGTGGCTACATGCGGCGTATCAGTTACTGCACCGTTTTTGTGTGATTAATTTTTGAGAGTAAAAGAAAAACAGCAACTCTGGCAAAAACAACAAAAACACCGATGAAACTTCGTAGCAATTTGCAAGTCCAACGAAGTGACAGGTGATTGTTTGGCGTGACATGAAAAGTGCCGGACTCAAAAGCGCTTTGGTCTATTCTTATCTGGAGGTAAGACCGAGTACGAGTCTCAAGTGTGCTAGTGTACCGGCATTTTGGACGCTTAATAAATTAGCAACGAAGTGGTCGAATTCCGGACGAAACTGTTGAGAGCAGAGTTGGAACGAGCGCGCATGTTTGCTCTGACAAAAGGCTTTTGATAGAGGAAATTAACCGTAATTTATGTTGACCGAATGTCAGGTCATGGAAAGGTGACTTGCAATGGAAATGATGGTGGTCGAAATGGCAGTAAGTTATGGTGCCATGCTATGCCATTAGAAGACAGCTTGCGTGTTTGTATGTGTGTGCGTAAGGCAGTGGTAAGCATGTAATCAAACGTTTTGATTGAATTGAACTCAAGTGGAATGTTGTTGAGGTATTCGTTGATTATACAAAATAGTCTGGTGTGAAGTGATCTTAAGATACACTTGTTGTAAATAGTTGTGGTTTTAAAGAAATTGAAAAAATTAAATGTTTAATCATTTAAACAACGACAATTAGGTATTGAAGATATACATTTATATAGATACAAATTTAGTAGAACATGAGTCAGTTAGAAATCTACTCCTTCAGATCGTTAGTCAACTTACTAGCTATAGCCGTGTTCGATAACGAAATCGCTGAAAGCAACTAGGCCGATAAGCGCAAAAAAGGGTGTCACGCACCGATTTCATGCGATTGGAAACGAGCTGGATCTCCAGTGGTCTCTAGCATTTTAGCGCTGAATCTATGAACCTCGTTTAGCAAGTTCCGTAGGAGAGCCCCATACAACATTATATTAAAACGGTTTAACTTGCCGCAATTTTCAAAGGAGGGTTTTCGATACGGCTAAAAATCTTATCTGGAGCAAAGTGCCAAAGTTTTGTGGAAAAAGATTGGGAGATGGAAGTCTGCAATCACTTTCTCCTCTATTATACAGCTCGGTAATCATATCTTCGGCAAATATGTGAATATACTTGAATTAATATTAGCCACCTCAATAAGGGCCTTCACAATCTATACTTAATGGACCGTTCTAGATGTCTTTAGTTGCCTAATTCCTAAATATTTAGTTTAGGTTTTAAAAAGTGAGTATCTTTTATGAAATGGTTCGGATAAAGTTCAAAATCAATACACAGGGTTTGCCTGCAAAGTCCAGTCTGCGATGTTTGGTCGAAGCTGCTTGAACCTTCTTTCGCCTTAACACCTGGACACTTAAACGAATACTTAGTCGCCGGTACGCAGTCGTAGGTCCCCCAACACCTCTTCCCGGCCTCCAAAAAGGCCTGGTGCCACCGAAACACACCACTTCTTGCTAAAGCAACATCCGGGTAAGCCTGCTGGAACATATCAAAGATCCCTGTCGCAGAGTGACCTAGTTGCCCACAGATTTTAATCGTGTGCCTCCGCTCTAACGAAGGCTGCGTTTTCGGGTCAATCAGACCCATTCGTATCAGGCTAAAGCAAAATACAGGCTTCTGACAGCTAAAAATAAAAGTTCCAAGTATTTTCAATGTCTAGAATCAGAATTTGAGCATGAAATAAGAAAAACAAAACAAAAAATTGTTGGGATGGAAAATTTTTAAACTGAAATTCGGTTTCAAGGTACTTCAAACACAACACAGATCTCGACATTTTCCTTCAGATTTATTGAAGATATAATAGCCAGGGCGAATTCGAAAAAACTCGAACTCGCTTTGTTGCCACATGTCTACATGTTTACTGTTATACGCGAAAAGTCCTCTGAGCTTCGCTACTTTGTTGGTAATTGCTTCTTCCTACACTGTGCGCACGAGTCGCAACGAATTCAGTTTGCATATGATTGACTGAACCTAATATTTGCGACAGTTTCCGAAGGCGCTACGCACGCCATAGAACGTTTAGTACCTTTGTCATATGAACTTTGGCGCAGATGCATGTGCCAGTGTGTATTTGTGCCACGGCAGCAAAGGCAGAAGCAATAACTGTTGCATATTTTTGCATAACAACAACATTGAGCGATGAGCAACGCCAATTCAACGACAATACAGCCACTGCAACACATACTATCATTTGTGGCATGCGACAGTGTGTGGGAATGTAACGGTATGCATGCATAATTTCGCAAAATGCTTCAAAACGCTGAAAATCTGTGAGACATATGCGTTCATAAATCATTTTCATTCTTTATCCGTTCGTTGCGTTGCGTTGCATTCTCTGTGGCATACACGTGTGTGTGTGTGTGTGCGTTGTGCTTTGCTAATATTCGCTGTGTGACATGTTGAATGAGTGAGTCCCGGCGTGCTTCTTGTCAACTTGATGTGCAAAATTTAGGTTAATCAAAATTCACCGAACCGCTGCAGTAAAGCGGTTCATATTGCCATAGCTTTGCATTATTTATGAGTTCCTAAGTCCGTGGGTTGTCGTGAGATGCGCGTGGAGAACTTCCGCAATTGCGATGTGGGTTTAATTATATTGTTCCGGAGTTGGTATTAAAGGAGGGTGTAGGCACTCTTCGAATGAGTTCATTTTATGATTAGTTAGTTGTAGGACTTCTTACTGGCTAGTTCAAAATTTATTTGACTTTGGTTTTACATAAGTTTCATTCAGCCTGTAAAATACTCTATCTTACGCCCCTTATAATATAATTCAAATAAATACATAAATATATCATTAAATGAATATAAAGGCATACAGCTTTCCTCATTTTAAAATCTTATTTATAAAAAAGAACAAAAAAAAAATATGGCAGAGTAAGTATATTTCTAATTGAAACTTTCACTAGACCCAAAACAGCTAGTACAAGCAACATAATGGGAAATCTGCCGAGAATTGTCTTATTGCGAGTACAAATCGTACAATACAAGTTTCGTATGATTTACATCAGTTGGCGCAAACAAACTCACGAACTCGCCAAATTGGCTAACAAAAACAATTTTCTCCTTTTTATTCGCTTGTCTAACCTTTTCCGGACAATGGGTGTTCAAGTGTGAAGAATCTGCACTTTGAGGTGCCCAAAGCCCATAGTAACTCACAGAAGGATTGGCCGAAGCAGCTACTTTTTACTTATTTATATGCATATGCACATAATACATATGTATATATTTATATGCGAGTTAATGCCATTCAATGTTTGATCGTTTGTACGCAATGAGAGTTTCGAACAATGCGATGAGTGTTAACAAAACACGATACTCGTGATGACAATTATTGTGTGATTTGGCACATACCACACAATGTACACGGAAAGTATGTGTGTATGTATGTATTAATGCCAATATGCATATATTTATGTTTACTATTACAGCCGATGGTCACTAGAGGAGTGATAGCATGGAGGAGAGGCATCGCACGGAGCTGTTTGTTCCAAATGTGCCATATAAAAGGGCCAGATGAAAATAATATTGAGCAATATTTCTATGATTTTTAGATACATACATATATAGCATGTATGATACATATGTTTAAACTTTAAAACATCAAGAGTTCTCTTTGAAAACTCTTTTTTGTAGTAAAATAAAACCTTTGAGAAAAGCAACCGATTAGTTAGATATATAGTAGTACTATATGTCGTTCATTCAACAAAGTAAGAAAGCTTCCATCCTAAATATATGCCATACGAAGTAGAAAACAATTATTGTAGGCCAGTTACGTGGGATTTTCAGGTTGATATCGGATTTTCTAAGATCTTTAGCGAGATATCTGCTTCAAGCTAACTTGAAATCTTCTGTTGAAACCAAATGTCAGCGAGATCACGTGCTTCAATTTCAGACATTAAAAAGTCGGTTAACATATCGGCATAATTTTCGAAGAAACATGGTTTGATGATCTTTATTGAAATCTATTGCTTAATGGAAGCAAGGGAGTAAATAATTAAAAACACAGTTGGTTGGATAATATATCACTTCTAATCTTTTCAATGTAATCTCTTTGGATACCACCAACGAGGAGCACTTTCTGCTTGGCCCAATGGTCACATTAACCAAGTATGCGAATTAGATCTATTTGAAAATTTCAGAAAAAGGCAGCCACCTTCTTTCGTGACGACAGGACAGTCTCCGTATTTTTCAGAGTAGGTTTGCCGGATGAAATTCACAGTTTTGACTATTTCTTGCTCTTCGTTTGTGAGTGGATCTATGTTTGTCAACGGTCATGAAACGACGGAGACAGTCGGATTACGATGGGATAGCTTTTTGCCGCGGGGACTTTTTAATGTCCGATATTTCAGGTAGGTTGTAATCCACGTGGTCTTTGAGATTTCTTAGCTCGGGTAACTTCAATCACCAGTCGGTCAATTTGAAATGCTTGACTTTCGTTTCATTATACGACTTGTGACTCCTTTGAAACTCGTCACACCAAATTTTACCGGTCGCCACTGAAAGAAAGGAGTTATCAAACACAGCATGCAAGCGGATTTTGATTTGACTGGCGATTTCTTTCCAAAAATTCGATATTGTTCTTCTTCATTATACCAAAATCCGCGGACATGACCTAGCCATAATTGGACTACAGGTCCAATTAAATCGAAAATTAAAAAAAAAAAAAATTAAAGAATTTGTCTTCATAGACTACGATCGTAAATCTCTCTTCGATAGTGCCGCTATCGGGTGGAGAGACTAAGTCCTTATCGAAGCGCTCTAGTGCATATATGTAACTACTAGGGTTTGAAGAAAGAAAATAATTTGAGAAAATAGGTAAAAAAAAAAGACATAATAGCATTATAGAAATATAACAAAAGTAACTAGAAATATAGCAAAAAGCTGAAAATATCAACTAACAACAGGTTGCTACATGTGTCTTTAGCTTTGAGTTCCATAGCGCTGATTAAGCTTGCAGCAAGCAAAGAAGTCAAGACGAAAATAAGACATTGTTGCAATGTATAGAAACTARAAAAATTTGTAACAAAACAGCAACAACAAATATTGACGAGGCAGCAACATGCTACAAAAACTGAGTATTTCGTTGTTGCAACAAAAAAGTGCCAAACTAATAAAAAGTGCTAACACATCGCCTGCCCATATTGAATGCCCAGTGGCGGTGGCAGTGTCTGCGCAAACATTGTTCAATTGTTATTATTGCTGCTGCCACATGCTACATATAAATATATAGATAGATGCTAGTATGTTTGTGTATGTTTTGTGTTGCGGTGATCTATTGCTGCGGCGCGCGCTGACTGATGATGACCATCAGAATGATGTATACGTACGCCCGAGTCTTGTGACGTGAAATCTATGCCAAATGTCATTGCCTGCAACAAACCAAGTGCAATGCAGCCACGCTACTCATGCCACGCCACGGCATGCCACGCCAGCATGTAAGCACCGCGCAACACACCACGCACTACACCAACAGTGCAGCCAAGAGAGATGGAAGCGAGGCGCAGGCATATGAAGCTGCATAAATGTTGGCATTGCGTGTTGCTGCCAACGAGTTGGTGGGAATATCGCTGCGAAAAAAAGGTGAACATTAAAATGTAAGTTAAAAACTTCATAGCTAACAGCAGTAGTGATGCACAGAAATAGCAACATGCTAGGAGTAACATGCCACACCAGCGCCACAGCGCCACAGCGCCGCAATGCATCCGCCAACCGTGCTGCATGATCGATCGGCATCGATCTGGCGAAAACGGCTGCACCGCAGCAGTCAGACAACGTCTACCGTGCAGCTTGACCAACTAGTTGCATCATGCAACCTATTGTGGCAGCATGACGTTGTGCTGCTGTGCGGCAGCAACAGCACGCCGCTTGTTTCTGCCCCCATGTCTCACATTAATTTAATGCCTACTTCGATGTCGGCTATTATAATGCCTGTTGAGTCCTTACATATATATGTGTGTTGGTGCATTTGTGTTTATGCTTTGTGCTCCTACAACTCTCGCCAATACTTTTCGCATTCGAATTTCATCGATTTACAAGTGTAGATCAAGACATGCGCTGACAGCTCAATACGCAATGTGGCATGCAACGAGCAGCAATGAGTTTTTGTTTAGCTTTGTGTTTGCAACGGCTGTTGAAATGTGCAGGCACAGTGTGTTAGTATGGATATGAATATGAATATATATAGAAGAATTTATATTTTCAAGAAATACTGTTTGATTTGGTGAAGTGAATATTTTTTGTAAAGCATTAAAAGCATTAATAAAGCCTTATTTAGTTTTCTAATCAGATAGTTGGAAAACGATGGTTCAAAGTTGCCACCTGTTCGAAAAACTGACTTTATTATGCAAGTTTCCTTCTCCCATTGATCTCTCCAAGGTCTCCTCTTCGTCCGCTGCTCCCGGCGGGTAAGTTGTCGAATACTTTCAGAGCTGGAGTGTTTTCGTCCATTCAGACAACATGACCAAGCCAGCGTAGGCGCTGTCTTTGAATTCGCTGAACTATGTCAATGTTGTCGAAAATCTCAAAAAGCTCATCGTTACTTCGTTTCTTTCGAAAACCTTGCTTCTGCTTCAAATGGCGAAACGGGAATAATGAGTGACTTATAGAGTTTGGTTTCTGATCGTCGAGAGAGGACTTTTTTTATCAACTTCCTACTAAGTTCGAAGTCCTGTTTGCAAAAGTTATTCTGCGTTGGATTTCGAGGTTGACGTGGTCGTTGGTGTTAATGCTGGTTTCAAGATAAACGAAATTATTTATGACTTAGAAGTTATGACTGTCAACAGTGTCGTGGGAGCAAAGTCGCGGGTGCGACGATTGTTTGTTTAATGAAAGGAGATACTTCGTCTTGCAGATCTGAAAGCAGATCTGAGGGGTGACTGTTGAGGCCAATGTTATCAATATAATCGACGTAGGCCACAGGAGCTGTACACTCTTATATTCTACAGTTCGAATAATTTTCTTTAAGAGTAGATTAAACAAGTCGCATGAAAGAGAGTCGCCTTGTCTGAAACATCGTTGGGTATCGAACGTCTCTGAGCGGTTCTTTCCGCTCCTGACGGAGCTTTTGGTATTGATCAACATCTGTTTTCCATGGGTACCAAATTCTAAACCACTTCGTGGCAAAAGACCGATTTCTTGCTCGTCAGACGGGTAATTGCTCCACTGCTTCTTCATGGTCGGGCAATGGAACGTTTTTTCCAAGTCTCTAAGTTCGTGACACGGTGAGTCCAATATTCGGTCGACATGATCGCCCAGCAGAGTTGCTAATTCGAGCAACTATGGATCGCTTTGGAATCACGTTTACTCTAGTGGATAATGAGCCTTCTCAGAGATATCGTACACTGCACACAGAAAATGCTATAGCAGCTGTGCAGCAGAGTATCGAAAAAATTCCGAATGTGTCTATCCGCGATCGCGTTTAACAACTTGAGTTAAATAATATGTGTTTTATTTCTTCTGTTAAACCACCTGTTTAAAAAACACAAAAATGCACTCAGTTTTTTTTTATCAGTTTTACTGTTTTTTCACTCATCGCCAGTTGTGCGCCACTGTGCCCTTAGGTGAGGTATTTGTCGCATGAGGCTTGTACAAAACAGTCTTCAATTTATGCTCAGCAAGACTACAACATAGCGGCAACAACAACATCTAACAGTGATAACTAGGCAAATGCGAAAGCAATCACGGGCGCAACAGCGATTCCCAAACGTTTCTAGCAGGAAGTCAATGATCTCATCAATTTACCAGTGTTTTGTTGTTGGTGCCATTTACGTTACACACCATGGCTTTCTTGCTGTTTGTTGTTGTAACAGTAGCCGCTCTTGAATAATTTTCTCAGCATTTAACTGTAATCAAGTGTGAATGCAAAAATTATGAAAGCTCGTGTACGAATATGCATTCCGCCCGATTTATAGCCCGCAGCCATGATTACTGTGAAATTAATTATTTAGCGGAAATGTTGCTATTGCCGTACAAAACCCAATGGTGGCTAAATATAATTGCCGCGATTACGCGCATAACAGTAAAGGTGCAAATGACATGGTTTGGCTGCGAGTGTGTTTTTAACGTCACAAGCTGTTGGCCGAAATTGACAGTTGGCAATATTCTAAAGGTTTCGTAGCTAGATAGAAATAATTGATATTTTAAGCTTCATTTAACCAAAAAAAAAATCAAATTAAATTCCGGGAAGATGAAAAAAGTTATAGCTGTTCATAAATGAGTGAACATAATGAAGTGATTCGCTATGTATATTTTGAAAGTTTTGAATAAAAAGGGGAGGATGTCAGGCAAGCCACCAATGAAATTTGTGAAGTTTACGGTGACGATGTTGTATCGCTCGATGAAATTATGAGAAAGATGGACCACGACCAACACATAAGCAGCGTGAACGATCCGCAGTCGCTGAGGAACTTAACATTCATCATCAAACGGTTTTGAATAATTGAAAAAAGGGTGGCTACAAAAAGAAACTCGATATTTGGGTGCCACAAGAATTGTCTGTGAAAAGTTTATTGGACCGAATTAACATCTGCGATTCTTTGCTGAAACGAAATGAAATCGAACCATTTCTAAAGCGAATGCTAACAGAAGACGAAGAATGGATCAAATGCGATCATAATGTGCGAAAACGATCATGGTCCAAGCGTGGTGAAGCTCAACAAATTGCCGCAAAGCCAATATTGACGCCTCGAAAGATTATGCTGAGTGTTTGTTGGGATTGGAAAGGAATCATCCACCATAAGCTGCTCCAACCTAGTCAAATGATTGATTCTACATTTTACTATCAACAACTGATGAGAATGAAGCAAGTAATCGAAAAGAACTTCCAGAACTGATCAACAGAAAGGGCTTCGTCTTCCATTAGGACAATGGTAGACCAACCACATATTTGATGACTCAGCTAAAACTGGGAGAGCTGTGAAGTTTCGATGCCATATAGCCCTGACCTTGCAACATCGGACTATCATTTGTTTCGGCCAATGCAGAACTTCGTCAATGAAGTAAGGTTGACTTTAAGAGAAGCCCGTGAAGCTTACTTGTCGCAGTTTTTCGCCGAGAAACCAGAAAAGTCTGCGCACACTGATGGAATAAGGTGTCTGGCGGAAAAATGACAAAAGGTGGTTGACTAAAATGGTTCATACGAGTACTCGGTTCATTATAAAAAAAAAAAAAAAAAAAAAAAATAAGTTAAGTTAAGTTGAAGTTTGATTGGAAATACGAAAAGTCTTTTTCGACTATCCAAAATTATGTAACTCTTACACCATTACTGCTACCAGTCGATCGTGGATAGAGATGGAGATAGGAAACATTGCTAAACACCGAAATAATGGTTTGTTGCTTAACGAAAACACACCACTAATCCTCTTTTCATATTCATTGTATTAAGTATATCTTATTCTCCTGACAAAGAACTACCGTTTTGCTCATTAATTGATATCTGAAAATGCATTTTCAACTACTAAACTACAAATTTTGTGGAGAATGCTAATGAAGTTCTTACAAATATCTTCGAATCGGCCCGAAACTATGTAGTAACATGTAATTCCATAAATTATTCAACATTTTGCAAGCATTTTCGAAACCTTACAAGTGTGAATAATTCCAGAAAACCGCACGAAAGATCAAGAAAAAGAAAAAAGAGAAATCGAAAGCTTGCCACCACAACACTTTTCCAATGATTGCAGCCGCTACTGGCAATTGCATTTGTTGTTGCTTTGCCTGTTCACAAAAACCACAGCAACACTTTTGTATACAAAACACACACACATACGCAGTTACACATGAAATTGTATGTATTTATAACAACTATCAGTGTTGTTGTTGCTGCTGCTGCTCCGGTTTTGCAACATCCGTTGCAATGATTTGCAGTAATTGATAAAATTGTATCGGATTTTGTGCAGCCGCAATTGGAACAAGACAACAGCAACAACAACAGCAATAACAATGAGTACAAACATCAAATAACAGCAATAAGAGAAAAGCCTAATAACAGAATTGCGGAATTAGGTTGGGAAATTGTGGCCAACGCTACATTTAACTAGGCACAAACTCATCGATGCCCCTACATACATACCTATGTAGATGCGTTTCGAAACTTGTTTGTGTGCGCACATAAATGTATACTTGCAACCTGTGTTAACAATATTATTCGTTACGATAATGCTCGTTGTACTTGTCGTGTTGCATGATTGGTTTGCAACGTGCAACATTTGTATGTGTGTGTGTGTGCTGGTTAAGTGGTATTCGTCATAGCTGTTATTTAGAAAATTACATAGAAATTCGTGTGATATTTTCTATTTCACTTGTCAGCAAATAATAATAAAGTGTTAATAGAAAATTGCTTTGAACCGACTGATGAATGGAGAAACAGACAAGTCTTGCCATCCTAGATGTATTCATTTGATTTCATCAATATAGTTGGACATAATATTGTAATGAACTCATGTCATTCAGACAAAATTATCAATTTTTCCACACATTTCTTTTTTGGAAAGACGAAATTTTGCCAAACGCAAAAATTTTGACTACCATATAGCTTCCTTCATTCTCTTTTCCTTCTTTATTGGTGTAGACAACGGTTACGCGGTTAAAACCGAGTTTACAATAGCGCGCCGGTCGGTCTTCCTTTCCGCTGTTTGGACTTCAAGTGTAGCCAAGTCCTTCTCTACCTGGTTTCTCCAACGGAGGAGAGTTCAAATACTTTCAGAGCTTGAATGTTTTCGTACATTGAGACGATATGATCTAGACAGCGTAGCCGCTTTCTCTTAATTTGCTGAACTATGTCAATGCCGTCGTATATGTTGTACAGCTCATCGTTCCAACGAATGCGATACTCGCCGTTGTCAATGCGCAATTGTCATCGTCCATGCCTCTGCACCATATAACAGGACGGGTATGATAAGTAACTTGTAGAGTTTGGTCTTTATTCGTCTTGAGAGGACTTCACTTCTCAATTGCCCATTCAGTCCGAAGTAGCACCTGTAGGCAAGAGTTATTCTGCGTTGGATTTCGAGGCTGACATTGCTGTTGGTGCTATTCCTATTTAAGTATAATATCACTATACATAACTAGAAGCAGAAAGGAAAGACAATCCAAATACAGCGCGGAAATATCTGGATACTTGATCCATTTCACCTTCCCGGCACCAATCTATGAATACTTTTTTAACTAAAGACATTTTCAAAAAAAAAAACTCAAAAATTTACTACATGCAATCTTTGTAATATATAATATCAATAWGACGAGTTCTATTCCGGTCGAAATCAACTCTAACATTATGGAAACCATCAAACGGCAAATGTTATATGACGGACCTGAAAACACTTCTCAAACTGAAATAAGTCTAAGAGTCCAATATGTAGATTATCGATTTAAGAAAACTACCACATTTTTTTTTGAAATACAATTATAGTTGGTGTGTATTTTGGTGGGGTGGCGACATTGTTTCTCTCTCGGAAACAGCAGCTCAGTCAGTATTAACTCTATGACTGTTTCAAGAAAGTTAAACTAAGCGGAAGCTGAACTCTTCATATGCTGATCCAACACTGTTCAAGACATTTAACAACTATAGGGACACGAATTGAAATTCCAACGGGATATTTACAGATAGATTTAATTTCAGTCGGAAAAAATAATTCATTTCTCACAATTATGCGCTCAAGGCGGTAGGAGGGGTTATAAAATAGTGGTAGTAATTTAGAACTTTGGTGCAATGTCTGGTTTTACGGCTAGATTATTGGCGTAATCTTTGAAACAATTTGTAGAATACAAAGTAGTTGTTATGGTTTTACAAACTGCAGAGATGGAGAGCTTCAACTATAAGATGAGTGAGTCGTTATCATGGGTTGGACATGCGAATAAAAACTTTATATGGATCACATCGCAAAAGTTTTTTTGCCAACTTGTGAAGTTTGTTGGGGTTCTCGAGATATACGTACTGGTACTATTGTTCGCTTGGAAAATAAGTATTACACAATTTTAAATTTAAATGTTCCAAACAGTTTGTAATTAAATCAGAAATCAGCGAAATGCTACAAATTATACGATTTCAAAATGACAGTGCCGCGTAGTATTTGCAATAAAAAATCGCATTACTTAATAGTGCTTAAAGTTGGCTGTGGATTGCGCTGATTCAACGCTTGATACACACAACATGTTGCAAGTACTGCGCTATGGCATTATGCTTTTCAATATAATCGTATTATCTGAGCGCGCAACTATCTGCGTTTGTGTGTGTGCGCTTTAAGTGCCTGTACAACTTGAGTGAGTGATTGTAGTGAATCGATGAAGTGGACCACCAGTGTGGTGGTCATTCTACTTTGCCAAGAGTCCTTCAGACTCAAAACACCAGCGCGCGACGGACGGACGGACGCGTATGTTGGCGGCGCACTGCAGCGGTGGCAGCAACAGGCGCAAGCAGCAGATATAAAAGCACGTTAAAGCGCAAAAGCAGGCAAATTAAACGTAGAAAAAATTTTCAGATTAAACGATTTAAAAAAGTCGTGAGAGGCTAAACTACCACGCGTCACTTGCGGGAAAAGTATCTCATGGATACGAGTAGTATATAAGTGCTACACTTTGTAGAGCTCATGTTGCATGTATGCTGTGCGCTTACTTAAGTGTGTGTGTGTTGTTGGCGGATGCTGTTTTGTTGTAGTTTTATTGGCGTATTTAAGGATCATTGGATTGTCGCGACCGGTTGTTGTTGGTGGGGTGAAACGTAAAGCTCTTAAAAGGCAACAAGCGTGTGGCGGCCGGTGTGGCAGGCGAGTGGCAGCAACGACCAGCGAATGGGCGGACAGACAAAGAGGCTGGCTTGGCGGTTTGAGTTTGAAGCGTGGCCACAGCCGTCGCTGCTTGCGCCACAGTCGCCGTCATGGTCGCCGTCGTCGTCTGCCATCATCATTTCGTTGCCTTTTAATAAAGTCATTTGATGTTAAGTGTTGCGATTATGCGGCATGCCACAACCGCCTTGTAGCTGCAATTCACCGCCTGTGTGGCAATGTCTTATATTGCGAGTTGTTTTATGTTTTTTTTGTTTTTGTTTTTGTTTTGGATTTTTTCACGTAACTGCTGCCAAGTCGAGCTGTTGGTGGCGGGCAGACGCTGGTGCCACAGTGTTAGCTTACTGGGCCCCCTCGGGCGGTCATACAAATCGAATTGTGCGAATCAAGCGCAATAAGGCGGACAACGAAATTCAACCGAAATAACCGCAATAGCGGTTGATACGAGCGCACATAATAAACGAAAGTGAAATTGCAAAAATTGAAATGGAAAATGGCGCACATACAACCGCACACGAGGCGCATGTTGTTGCAGCCACTTGGTTGAAGACGCAGTCGGTAAGACGCGCGCGCGCGCGAGTCGGCGGTAAGCAGACACGGACACGCCACAAATCATACTGGCGGACAGTTGTTGTTGCGAGCAGTCGAGTGTTGGCAGCGCGCTTCATTTGTTATTGCTGTTTGTTGTTATTGCTAAATCGTTATTTGCTTTTTTCTAACAACAAGCATAAAAGTCATCGCGCGGCGGCGGCGCCGCGTTGTGGCATTTCGGTTTATCGAGCGTTTGTGTGGCAATAAAAATAAAGTGTTGCACATGCGCGCGGGCGCATATTGCATGCCACATGCACGGTGTTGCATGTATATTTTCAGAATGTAAATGCATTGCTGCATGCCACATCAACCCAGCACTACAAGGGCACGCTGCTTTTCACTTATTTGTATTTTTGTTTTTGCTGTTTTTGCTATATGCGGTGTTTGTTGTCTGGGGCTGCACGCGGCTGCAGGCTAACGCCAACCGCAAGTATGCATGCAATGTGGTGGGTGCCGCAGCGTGCGGTCGCCTGTGGTATGCTACCATCAGCGCGTTAAAAAATCGCTTCGGTTCAGATTTATTCTTACGTTCTTACGTTATGGCGGTGATGAAGTGGTGGAATGGTTTGACAACGGAACAAGAGCAAGCAGCACAGTAATAGCCGAACAATTGCACACTTTTGTTTGCGTTTGGCTGCTTGCAACATATTGAAATCGCCTCGAATATCGTCAAATCAAGGCATCTGTGTACTTAACATCATTGAGTGACTCACGGGAGAGAACAGTGGCGGGTCATAAATTAGCATACCTGTAAGCTTTCGTAAGAATTCTCGGTAGAAGGCTAGGAAGCATAAACTTTAACGGTTAACACTCAAAATTAATACAAGCTTAGTAAGTTTATTAGCTTCATATTGCCATATTGACCTAGTCTTATCGAGCACAGCAAGTTTTAGGAGCGGTTCATTGTTTGATGAATCCGTCTTGAAAGACTGTGCGGGAAGGTATGGTTCGAGCACGACGTGAACGCTGAGTTCTGTAGTGTAGGTTGAAGGATGAGATTCTCAATGTTATCAATTTTAGTTAATATTTATGTCTAAAACAAAACAAGATCAGTTCGAAATTTCAAAAAAATCAAGTCGGTCTTACCAGCATAGGCTGACGGTTTTTTCTGCTGAAAAAAGAAGGAACCAAGAACAGTTTCAAATTACCCTCTATTTATGGAACTTAAAAACAGAAAAGGTGGACATTGATGAGAAAAGAGGAGGACATCAATCTAAGTCTTTAGAGTAACCACTTTACTGTTTTCAAATATTTTCATGAAGAAAGTTGTAGACCCGTTTAACTAGAGTTGAACCTATAAAGAACAGCGAGGACAACTTTTGCTTAGATCAAGAAGGGCTGTTGTTAGAGATATTCCTTGAAGTAATATCAACTGATGGAACTAGAAATTAAAAGTCAGGATCTCGCTATTTTTTACCAAATTTACATAGCCTAATCCTCATATGCGTGGCTTGGTTGATTTTGGACAAATGTAGCTAGATCTAGAGCTCCAAATTTTACTACAATCGGTCAATAAAGTGTACTAGAGAAGAACATTACAAAGAAAACTCGGCGGAGAAACACCCATAGTACAATGTTCAACAGAAGTGGTGAGTAAAAAGTTTCTCTTCTCATTCTCTTCACTAAACACGATATATTTGAAGAGTTTGTGAAGTGGGCGCGGTTTTCTTTTTACTTACAATTGCACCACATATCGTGACACACCTGTACCACAACTTACTCATGCGCCTGTTTGGTATTTCGCAGCTACTTCAACAGTTTGTGTAGTTTTTGTTGCTGTTATTGTTATGTTCACAAGCCAATTGCACGATTTTCATGTAGTTTGCGAGCGATTTGCCTGCCGCCAATGATTATTTCCGAGACGCCAACGACTCGCCAGCGCCGTCGTTTTCATTCACCGCTCTGCGTTTGTATGTGGTGTGGGTGTGTGTGTGCGATTGTGCGACAAGCAATTGATAAGAAAATAGCTGTGCATAGTTTGGCGCCGACAGCGACGCTGCAAAAGACCTGCTGCCGCAACCAACTGCCACCGATGCCATTTATTTATTGTATTCGATTTTATTTATTTGTATTTTACTATATTATTGTATAACATTTATTTATTTGCCTCTTTCGTTTTTGTGTAGTCGCATTCTTCTTTTGTTTTCTATTTTTGTAATCATGTAGTTTAGTCAAATTTGTTTTAAATTGTTCACAGCAATATCAACAGTTGCCGCAACGAGCACAACAACAACAACAACAAATTGTTTACTTTCGGTTAGGTTAGACCCTAGTAAGCGAAAAATAAATGACTTTTAGTTGCAAAATGCAGAGAAACCCAATGAAATCAATGTCGGAAAGAGACGAAAAAATAGGAAACATTGTTTATGTAGTTAGGAACCGTGTTGCATGCAGCAGGTTGCACTTGTAGATCGCTGATTGTGGATCACCGCTGTTTACAGATCGTGATTTAACGATAACATTTTCATGCCAAATGTGCTATAATTTTTGTAATATGTTTTTCAATTTTACTCAACTATTAGCTATTGACTGTTGGGTAACGGTAGTAGTTGGAAATCTAAAACAAGTAGAATGTGGGTAGACATTGGAAAGTCGAATGTCTTATTGGTCTGAATGTGAGGTTAAAGTGATTTTGGGGTGACATTTATATAAACATGGACGTTTTGTACATTGACATTTACAAAACAATATTCGTTGTGGTAAAAAAGATTGAATTATTCGTCAATACTTATTTTGTCGCCTTCAAAGTAATCCCCACCTGATATAATACACTTATGCAAACGATTTTTCCAGTTCTCGAAACAGTTCCTTCAGCGGATTTTGTTTTACCTCTTGTTTCGACTGAAAAAGGGCTCCATGGAGCGTCAAATACTGTTTGAGAAACAAGAAAAATTCATATGGAGCCAAATTTGGCAAATACGGTGATTAGTTTTTTTTCATTCCGATGATTGTTGATTTGTTTACATATGAAACTCATCGGCTCATGAATGTGGGATGAGAATTCGCACGATCAAGCATGTCCAAAGTTTTCTATTTAGGGTACTCTTTTTGAAAAACTTCAACTATGCCGGACAAGTCGAGCAAGATCGCGTTTATACCCAAAATATTCACCAAAATCATTCGAACGGACTCTCAAGAGATGTAGAGTCTCTTGCCTTCACTTGCTTCACTTGCCTGATGATTTTCAAACGCTATATCCTTCAGAACGAAGCATATTTTCGTTGATCTCTCGATAGATTTTGAAGTCTCGGACTACAGGCTTAGGTTTGTGATAAAACTGAATCACCGTAAGCCTTTGTCAATATTCGCAACGACTCCATGCATAAAATCGAGTTAAAATATACAAAATTTAATACAAATTCTTTCTGTGAGATTTTTCGGAAGGCACTACTGAGGCGGACCGACTTAAGCAGCTGTTGTAAACAATCGGGTTGTGCTAATATTTGGCGTGGTAATTAAGGACAATCTTAGCAACTTTCGAAGGCCTGTGTATGATACTCAGTTATTCACTCTTAGCTGCTACCGTCATCCGTGAAATTTGGCTCAGACAATAGATAAAAATTATTTTCTTTTCTTCGCACGACTTAAATTTCTGTACGCGTGACGATCAATCGCAATATAACAACTAGCTTATGTGACAGCTGTTTGATTACGACGCAAAAGATTGTCTGACAATTTTATCATGAAAAAGAAAAAAAAAATTTAGCTACGAGTTTGCCTGAAATTTTGTCTCTCGAATGAAATCACAGCTTAGAAAGAGAGGCAGGATTGTGTTGTGGAGTTTATTTTATCAGTAGAGGTCGTGAAATCGTAGAAAGCTTTCCTCACGTGAGTCATACAACCACCTTTGTTTATAAGGATAACCTCGAAAAAGTTAAGGAAATTGTGCTGGAAAATCATCACCATCACTTATGTCAATGTTAGACTTGTATCAAAAGAACTGGATCTTTTGCAAAATCGACGTCGAGTGGAGGTCGCATGTGAGATGCTCCAAAGCATAAATGACTACTCTACATTCATCAAACCCATTAGTAATAGTGACGTGACGTGGGTTTATGAAAATGACGTCCAACAATCCAGCGAATGGCCCTCCAAAAATGGGCAGACACCGAAAAACAAAATTCACTGAAGCCAATAAATTTCAACCCGGCTGAAGCTTAAAACAATTGTATATTACAAAAAATTTAATTAATCATTGTTATGCTTGTGATATTCAAAAAAAGCTATTTTGAAGAGATATTAAATATTTGTATAAAAATATGTGAAATTCTTGTTATCTTCTCTCAGTCCGGGTCAAATTTGATCAATTGGTATAATAAATATTTAAGTTAATTTGCAAGAATATGCCATTAAATCCACCAGAATTTTATATACAGAACAACAAGAAAAAATATTACTGTTAAGTTAGCGTTTTTTTTTATAAAAACCGAAATTGTTAGCCATTTATTAGAATTATGTCGGAATTTGTCATTGTTGGAGTACAATTTCTAGACACCGTGACGAATTTCGTTTTTTTTTTTATAAAGTCATCTTGTGCAATTATAGCTAACAATAGTTATAGCCACACTGACTCGAAACTGAGTTATTGAAATGCTTCACATACATTTTGAGGTTATGTGAAAAAGGTGTTGATGCAAAAGATTTGGAGCTTTTATTATCCAGAACTTGGCAATTGAGTTTTTTTTTTTTTTTTTTTTTTTTTTTTTTTTTTTTTTTTTTTTTTTTTTTTTTTTTTTTTTTTTTTTTTTTTTTTTTTTTTTGGAATAGTAGTTTTGATATCGAGATAAGCTGTGATTTGCTTTTGAAAATTCAACCACTGTGTTTCCGAAATCCGTAAATTATTTTTGTTTTTATTTTTGTTATTTCATCTTCCTTTCCATCCTTTTACCATTTACAAACCCTTTAGCCCAATATGTCACACATATTAAGTTGTCCAATATCTCCCTTCCGTCTTTTTGCGCTTCATTCAATGCTTTATAAAAAGTGTTACAGTGATCGAATTTAGTACAAATATGCGCCGTTTCGTTCGTTAATCTCTTTCCGTCTAGACGGCAATTTCAAAACACACCCCTCGTAGAAGCCCTCTCCTCATTTCGAAGAACTGGGACAGCCACTTTTCGCAAACCTCTTTTGAGTTGAACTTTACACCAACAAGGGCGTTCGCCGTGGACAGGAACAGGGGATAAGCACTTGGTGCTATATTCGGGCTATTCGGGTGGATGCGATAAAACCTCCCATTCGAATACGGGAGCCGCCATTAGGACGAGTCATCAACGAAGTGTGTGGTCTAGTGTTGTTCTGGTGAAACAACACTCCCTTCCCGTTGACCAATTCTAATTTACTCCTACATTCTGGGCGATGTCAAAAGATGCCACATGCCGGTCGAACTCGATGTTTTCCATGATTTGATCGGTATTCGTCGTCACAGGTCTTCTGTCGACTGGTTTATCCATGGTGACGTTTTCACCCGCTCTGAATCGTCGAAACCATTCCTCCGCAGTTCGAAGTGTGATTACTATCACCCAAAACACCATTCATCTCACGAAACGTTTCTCCAGCGGATTTGCCTTTATCTCAGAAAAACTTTAGAAAGCGCGAATTTCGGCGTTAGCGAACTCCATGTTTACACGTCTATAACTGTTGGACGTAATATCCAAACTAATCTTGCATAGCGTCGTTTTGTAGGTTATGTCAAGACCTGGCCTGTATAGTATTGCCAGATACGAGCTCTGTAACGCTTTATACATAGATGAGAAATTAAAAAAACAAAAGGGCGGTGCGAGTATTTTAAGCGCCAAACTTACTTGAACTCAATGCGAGAAATACTTATTAAAATTTAAATTACTCAGACATTTGATAGTCACTATAAAGAAGCCTAAGACCACAAATAGTCTAGTGAATATATTTCGTTTGAAACCCTTACGGTTTGATGTCTCTCTTGTGTCACAAATGCTGCTGAAATTTCTGATATCTGAATTTATATTCAATAAAGTGTCAACAATGCTTGGACATTCAATAAGTGTGCATACATATTTATACATACATATGTACATATAAGCATATTAACAGACTGATATGTATATTTTATATAACGCCTAGTATGTTAACAAGCCTGTCGAGAGGGAGTACAAGGCTTTGAATTCTTAATTGCATTTTAGTGCTGTCCAGACAATCGCCTTTTAAGCTGTCACCCTTCGCCCGCCACAGCAACGCAACGCATGTAAACAAACCCCATTGACGTTCCATTTTGCCAAGCGGTAATGTTTGTGCGTTCAAAGCGATTCGCAATTAACTGCGAATATCAAAATTGACTTTGTCGAGCAGACAATAGACAATCGCCTATGACATAGGCACATACATATGGACATGCTTATGTAGAATTGTGTGTGTGTTTAGATTGTTGGTATGTATGTGCGATTATCCTTGTTGGTTGAGGCTGAGCTAAAGTTAAATACAAACCACTGAGACTAAATGAGACGCATGCAACGAGGCTGAGATGAAATGTTGCGGAATACTCAGTGCAACGATGAAGCAGTTAAAAAGGTTGATACATGTCGTTTAATTGCACATTTGATGCACAACGAAAAGCGACAATATTGCCAATTTTATCAAACAACTGACGCACTCCACAGGGCTCTACTCCACTCACCAATTCAATTCAATTCATCTCATCTCAGCTCAAAGAAGCACACTTGTCACACTGCAACTATTTGTATGTGTATATGTATGTTGTTGTAATGGTTGGTGTAACTACTGTCTCTTATACACATCTAGATGTGTATAAGAGACAGGCTCTACTCCACTCACCAATTCAATTCAATTCATCTCATCTCAGCTCAAAGAAGCACACTTGTCACACTGCAACTATTTGTATGTGTATATGTATGTTGTTGTAATGGTTGGTGTAACTATGCGCGGCCGTTAGTTGATATTCGGCAAATCGGAAAGTCGGAAAGTTGTATAGATCTCGCTGGAATCGCGCTTGGTACACAAAGTTCGATGGAAAGCCGTCAGCTGTCGCACGGTCACATCTCAGTGGAAAAGCAGCGTGTAAGTTACAGTGATGCCAGGTTGTTTAAAAACCCAGAAAATTTTCTTTTTTGAATTGCTTTATTGCAAAATTCTGGTTGTATCTAGAAAGCAGTTGGTAGACCGGTTCTTGACAGTAAAAATCGTGGAGTGCTACATTGTCTGGCATGCTGAGAAGGAGGTGGGACTCAGTGTGTCCATTCCTTAACTACGCCGCACCTATATGCTCGCCTGGATGCGGTGAAACCCAGAGAAGGAAGCAGCAAACTTGTCAGAACCCTGCACTCCAAACGGCGACACCGTTCCTCTAGATGTCTCCAATCGAACACATTCATAGCGAGGCCTGTATGCTCCTAGTTAAGGAGGATACTGAACTCCTCTACAAACAGTACCTGCTGGAGTGCTTTCGCAGAAATCATACTTGCAGTTACCTGCTTGGAGCGGAGCCACCTTCTAAGATCATCAAGAGGTCATTTCTCAGCTACGTCAACAACATCAAACAATACGGCGACCAGACTTCGAACGCAACTAACTTTCGACAAGGCCTGACCGCCATTCACCAGTGAATGGCATACTTAGAATCAAACCACCACCCAATGCAGAGGAAGAACCCGAGTTACCGCGAAAAGCGATAGGGACCCATCCTCACCTTCGTTCTGGAAACTGTAGCAGGTTAAATTCTTACTTATCCGGAATAGACCCTGAGATATTAAATGTAGGTCTAGCGTGCAATGAGTCCCAGCATGTCACTAGCTACGTCGTTGCATGCCCTGCTAAAGCTACTCATCTGACATCCTCCTACCGTTGGTTCGACCCCATCGAACCAGATGTCGATGACAACTTATCAAGTCCTTTCTATTCTAACGGAGATTAGTTAAAAAAAAAAACAAAAAAAAAGCAACAGGGACTGATAAAGGCGAGAATGGCAGAGAAGAACTACTACGAAACTAATGGCTAGGCAACACGAGGGGAAACCTTCTCTGGTTAAAAGACCACGTGCGGCAGCTGCGGCAACCTTTAGCGAAATCGCCAAACTCGTCCGCTCAAAAGAACTTGGGCTTTTCGTCCTGTTGTCAGCTTTCGGGTGCGGTGATGATCGAGCGACCATTGGTGGTGACCCAATGTAATCGGACTTAGCGATTTTTGGAAGGAATGTTTAGGTGCTGTGTTGGAGCTTCTGATGGGTAGTCTGAAGGATGTGAGTCCGCAAAGATGAAGTTCTCAATGTTGTCAGCTCAAAATATCCAAGCTATAGAGCATTGCGACTAGTAATTGTAAATGCCGGAAACAATATCAATCTAGAATTTTAAGAAAGTCGATAGTCGGTTTTAGAAGAATATAGTAAGTGCTCTTTTAAGGCATTGGATGAAACGAGGGATTAGGAATGGAATGTTTTCAGTTTGAAAATAGTACCTACTTATGGAATATAGAAACTAAAACCTCGGAGTAATTTTAGTTTTACTTTTGGAAATATTTTTTATGGAAACTACTGATAAATTTTCATCGAGCAGCGGGAACAGAATTTCCTTGCATTATTACAACAAATATGTGTATTATGAGCACATAAACATTGCTCCCACATCCTCCACATTTGAGAACCAGTTCGGGGTTTCATCAGCTTGCTTCACTGTCAATTGCTCTTATGGCATTTGCGATATTAGGAACATTAGGAACATAACAATTTGCGCGCCTGTCAATGCCGCAACGACAACATTACACGCAATTGTTTCAATGTTGATGTCAAGTGCGTTGTTCTCGTCGTCAGCATCGTCAGCATCAACAGCAACATCAACATCACTACCAGCATCACCAGCGGCAGCAGCAGCAGCAGTAGCAGCAGTTGCTGTGTTTTCTATTGTTGCATCAACGAGAAGCCGAGCCAGTTGCAATTGCGTTTGTCACAAAGTGAACATTTTGCATTATTCAGCAGCTGGATAATGGGTGCTATGAATTGTCCACATGCCCGCATGCGTGTGTGTGTGTGCGTGCGCGCGTAAGATGACTGCGTCCACCGGCGCGCCAATAAGCCTGCCAGCTTTCCGATTGTTCGCTAAGCAAGTGCTGGCCATTGATGTACTATTGTCGCTGATGCGTTGTTGTTTGGTTGCGTTGTTGCCAGCGCGCACAACAATGTTGCTGATGGGGTGACGGTTTTTAGTGCACTGCCGTTTTTTTCCCGGGTTTCTTTGTATTTTGTGTGTGTTAGGTTGTGGTTGTCAGCCATTGTTGTTGCTGTGTGCGGCGCTTAGATCAATTGGCGCCGCCGCCGAGAGCCAAGTTCCCGCGACTTTTTTTCATTGACGCATTGCATGCAAACAATTCCCATATGGCTGCCGCTGCTGCTGGCGGTCACATGCTGATGTTGGTCTAACTGCGCGCACAGACATCGCCACATGCATGCGCCTGTGCTTGTGTGTGCGTGTGGGCTTCTGTGGATGCGCGTGTTTATGCGTCAATAAATGTCGAATGGCCAACGATTGGGTCATTTCACCCGGCGTTGTTTGTTCGATTTTCGCACAGCAATTAAATTTTGTTCTGCGTGGCATGCGCTGCATGTGTGCGCGTATTTGTTGTGCGCAATTTCGTATTTCGCAATTGTCAGCGAAAAATTTGCGAGATTTTTGATGTGTCTGAATGCTTTTGAATGCCTAGAAAGCATACCAAAAATGAAATTAAGTAAGCGTAAATAAAGTGTGATGGCATGCGATTTCGAACTCAATTATTGTCGTCCTGAGACTTGGTTCGCCACTCGGGTGCGATTGCGTAGCCTTAGAGTGTATTGAATAAGCAGTTTATGTTTTGATTTAATTTAGAATAAAAGTACTCTCTTCTTTAAGAATAGATTATATTAGCTTCTACTTTGTCATTCATCGCCGTTGTGTATATTCATCTGTTTAACATATGCAAATAAAAAAGACCTAAACGCGAAACTCGCTAAATCACTGGAAAAAATAAAAAATTTGTTTGGCTAAATTTCGTAAACCTTTAGAGATGCACTTCCTATAGCTTCAAATGGTATAAAAAGATATATACTTTTAGCATGCTGTTTTTTTTTTTTGTATATATTTGTATGTATTTTTTAGAGGATGGAGTCATTCACCTGGGAGTGGCCAGAACCGATTATTTTATCTGGCCCAAGCAGCTCACCACTTCCGGTCTGATGTCGAGCAAGGCGAAAAAGCGAACCATTCCTGTCCAGGGTTGTGCGCAGGGTTTGGGAACCGCCCCGTAAACTACGAACCTAATGAAAAAGAAACAACCTCGGATGAAAGTATGCCCGACATTTGGAATTTAAGTGTGCTCTGGCTAATCTACCAAAAGGGAGACCCCACAATCTGCGCCAACTACCTGACATAAGCCTTCTCAAAAATATCAGGTTCTATCGAGCATATTGTGTAAAAGATGAAAGCCTACCGTCTACAAACTGATTGCACCATATCATTGCGGCTTTAGACCTGGAAAATCGACAACCGGCCAGATATTCCCCTTGCGTGAAGTCTTGGAAAAGACTCGTGAACAAAAAATTGACGCATACTACCTCATCGTCAATTTCAAAGCTGCTTTTGATAGCACGGAAAGGAGTTCCCGTTATGCCGCTATATCTGAGTCCCCGCAAAACTAATATGCTTGTGTATATTGATGTTGAGCAATACAAAAATCTCCATCAGGATAGGAAAAGACGAGTCGTTTGATACTTCAGGCAAGGCGAATTCCTATCGTGTGACGTCTTCAATCTACTGCTGAAGAAAGTAATTCGAGCTCCAGAATTTAATCGAAAAGGCACAATCTTTATAAGGGTATACTGCTACTGGCGCGAGCCCATGATATTGATGCCATTGACCTGAATAACCGCCCCGTTGGTTCTATTTTTTCCAGACTGGATAAGAAAGCCAAGGAAATGATATATCTGTAATCTATCTGTATCCTGTCATCAAACCAACAGTCGTCGCATTCGCGACTTGGCTCCCCAAAGCAAAATAACTGTTGCCAATAGGTGCTACTTCGGACTGAGTAGGCGGTTGAGAAGTAAAGTCCTCTCTCAACGAACAAAAACAAAACTCCATAAATCACTCATTCTTTCCATCCTATTAAATGGTGCAGAGGCATAGGCGATGACGACATCTGTTGAGTCGGAGTTAAGGGTTTTCCTAGCAAAGATTCTGCGAAAGATTTCTGTTTCTGTAAGCATTGGAAATGCCGAATACGACAACATTGACTTAGTTTAGAAAATTAGACAGCGGCTATTCTGGTTAGGTCATGTCGTACGGAAGGAAGTATTCGTCGAAGTACCCGCCTGCGGAAGGCCTCCATTTTGTTTGCATTGATCAGGTGGAGAAGGGCCTAACAGCACTTGATATCTCGAATTGACGCCAAATTGCGAAAAGAAGAATCGACTAGCGCGCTGTTGTTAACTTGGCTACAACCGCGTTACGGTGTCTGAGCCAGTAAAGAAGAAGACGTACTATTCTTTATAGTCTCCGACGTTTTCACCGTGGTATTAAAAAATTCGTGATAAACTTATGAAAGCAAGCTCAGCGTTTAAATATGGCTAAGGAACTGAAATCCTCCTTTCCAGTCTCCAGACTACGCTTTCGGAAATTAAAGAAAACATAGTTTTGGCTGGATTTCATCTTGTGGTTAAATTGAAAACTTAGAACGATATTTGCCCATATATTTTCGAAAAGAATATAAATATTTGAATAATTTTAATAAGAATTTAATTAAATTTATTTTTTAGATTTAAAGTTTTTATTTCTTTGTACGATGACAATCAAAAAAAATAAAAATTAAAAAATAAATAAATAAATAAAAATGCAAAAATTTGTTTTTTCCAAATTATCTTTTTTTTTTTGTTTTTTTTTTTTTAACCGATTAATTCCGATTTCCGAGAACCGCAGTAGCTCTACTGAAGCACAAATTCACAGATATTAGGTCGTATATATCAGCAACTTATCATTCAAGTGCTTGCAGCAAGCGCGCCAACTTCTTTCGAAAGCAGCCATTTATCACTTTAATTACAAATTACAGATTTATTAGGCATTGTAAACTTGTAGAATTCAACACGGTTGTGTCGTGCAGCGGAACTGGCTGTCCTTGCAAACATCGTACGCCCGTCCGTCCATCTGTCCGTTTGACTGCCAGGCAGCGCGCGTTGCTGTTCGCTCATCATCAGGCGCTGCTACATTGCGCCTGTAATGTTCCAATATATTTCACAGCCATCGCCAACCTGCCTCAACAACACCTTTCCCTACTTAAACACAACTCAGGCATGTACGTGTTTGTGTCGTGTGTGAGATCACATGTGTAACCGCCTCGTCCTGTTCCCACATTCTTCACTTGCTGTTCATAAAACCTCACCTCAACGGTGCTTTTAATGGCTTCACAGGCACATGTTGCACGTTGCGCTACTTGTGAACCACTTGCAACACATACACACACACRCGCGCGCAGGCACTGGTGCTATTTAGTTGCATAAGCCACATGGCTAAAAAATATTAATGGCATTTGTAATTTGCAGTATTGTAATTAATTAATTTTTCTTTCCTCATGTTTATGTTTCGTGTTGTTGTGCCTGTTTTTATTTGCTTTGGTTCGCACGTGTGTTTGTTGTTTTTGAGTTGTTTTAATTGGTTTTAAAACACGGCAATTGTGGCACGCTCTGCTCCAATTCGTTGCACGCTCGTCCACCAACATCACACGCACGCACATGCTATTTGTTGTTCTTGTTGTTGCTGGCATTGCTGGCATTGCCGCCTTTGTAATTACAAAATACTTTGCTGGCCGGTCTGTGGCTGTTCCCATGTCCTCGTGTTATTGCATTTAATTTATTTGGCAAAGTTTCCTAATTTCTGTTGTCACCAATCGTAAAATACATCTGCAGAGCGAGTTAATGTTTTAAAGTTTCGGCAATGAATTGCCCATGAAATATTCGCAAATGCTGTAATTTGTGGCAAGTGGCAGATCGAAACGTGTTTGGAATTCGTTTGCAACATATAACAGGTGACGCGAGCCATAAAATGTTAGTAACTTCGGTGAGTCGTGTCCAATGGATGCTAGATATGCTTAGCTGCTTAGGTTCCAATGGAAAGCGGAGTCTAAGGTTGGTTGCGGTCTTTTAGCATTCAGACATTAACCTATAAGTGCAATTCTATATTATATATTGAATTTTCTCGAAAAAAGTTATAAATTCCATAGAAATTTTACTTAGCTAAGTCAGAAATCGAAGTTCTTTATTTTGTTTTTTTTTTTGAAGTCTTCTTAGTGCATCAGCAAACATCTTTACAAAGGAGGTAGTATTCTCCATAGACCGAAGAAACCATATACATACGAGTATAAACTGTTTGGGTTATTAATGCAATTCTTTATTCCCCGTGAAAGTAAATTCGATGCCATTGTGTATGGAACTCGATTTCTTTTGTATAGCCACCATGGTCACGCTTGCAGAACTCCAGACTCTTAGACCAATTTTCGACGGGTTTCAAGTATAAATCGGCCGATACTGCTGCAATTTAACGCTCGCTATTCGTTCATCAGTTCATCAATCGCCGCTGGCTTGTTGGCATTGTGCATAGGCTTAACGTAGCCCCACAGGAAATAGTCTAACGGGGCAAATCGCACGACCAAGGCTGGGATATTTCCTGAGGTAACACGTTCACCAAACTTGGTTTTCAATAACTCGATGGCGACATTCACTTTGAGGCTTGTGGCGCAGTCCTGTTAGAATCACATATTATCCAAGTGCATATCATACAATTAGGGCTAAATATATTCGGTTATCATTGAGCGGTAGCGATTGCCAATCACAGTAAAGTGCTGATCTTGATCATCACAGAAGGAGTACGGATCAATGACGCCGCCGGCGCACAAATCGTAATTTTTTCGGCATGCAATGTTAACACAGGGCTATGTGTGAATTCAACCAGAATTGAACCACATCGCTGAAGACGATTTTTCGATGGAAATCCGGATCATTCTCAAGTTCTTGCTCAGCTGTAAGCCAAGATCTTTTCGCAAAATTCGCCACAACGACGTCACAGAGGTGTCCAACGATTGAGAACGACGTGTGAGAGACTGATTTGGGTCTTCTTCAATTGATGCGCTAGCGGCAGCAATATTCTTGACACTACGGGCACTTTTCTGTCTCACTGGCATGGGAACATTTTGCACTGTACCTGTGGATTTTTCCAGTAGACGGTCAATTATTGATCTGACAGGACGATCATGACGACCATAAATTGGACGTAGTGCTCTAACTCCGAATAATTTCGACTCGTTGTTTGGATCCTTCCATGTTCAAATAACAAACCATACTGAAGAGAATTGTGAATAGAGCTGAAAAAAATATGACGTCAATATGACAAATCAATATTGGTATAGTTTTGCAGCGTTCTTATTGAAAAATTCGCTATATAGCCTCA
Organism: Bactrocera latifrons; assembly: GCF_001853355.1. NCBI lineage: Eukaryota > Metazoa > Arthropoda > Insecta > Diptera > Tephritidae > Bactrocera > Bactrocera latifrons. The sequence goes on from NW_017534586.1 coordinate 828,213, forward strand.
GGAGTGTTTATTCTTATTTATTAATGTCTAGAAGTACTTGGGTAGACGACATTCGAAAAAGAGAGTCAACAGCAGCAGACACTTTAAAATTGCGGAAAATTTTTAATAACAATAATGAATAATGGTATCACAGTGTTTTCTATATACATATGATATATGTATATGATCTTTTTTGCTCTAATTTCTGCTAATGTATCTTTAGCCTAGTTTTTTCTGATGCCAATAGGCTTTGTGACATACCATTGCTTTTCGAAAGATTGTCGAAATATTTCTTGACAACCTTAGAATTTAGTCTTTCTGTTGGTGAAGTGGTGATAAAGTATTGGCTATTTGATGTGATACATATTAATTCTCTGGAACCTTTAATTAGCCTAAATTAATATCCAATATAAAGGGAAAGTCCTGTGTGACGCCGAGGACAATGATCAGCAACTGTATATGATATTCGCCTATAACCCAACAGTTAGTAATCCCGCATGGATTTTAATAAAGAAGGATGCCAGGAATTCACAATAGAACATTATTACAAATTTGACAGCTTTTAAGTTTTCCGATTTTATTTTCTGTATGTGTTATAAATTTTGTCTTGAGAACTTTACAACCTTTTGGATTTTACTAAGCAAATTTCAATGTCTCGGATATGTTTTTTGTTCAAACTACCGTCCATGAAGTAATGCATTTTCTTATGTGTCTCATAATATATTTATATGCATACTATGTATATGTATGTGCTGTAATGAACTCTCTGCCTTTCATTAAGAAACTATGTTGTATGTGTCTGCCAAAACTATGTGAAACAACTCTTTAGACGTCCGATGCCGGATACAACAAAACTTTTTAGCAACAAGTCATAAAATACCAACACGCCTACCCAAAAGAATAAATATGTCATGTAAACAACCAAATACAACAAAATGAACTTGTTCCAAGAGTGAAACGCCTAGCACTAGCCAAGAATGCCAATAACGAGAAATTTTTGTAAAAGGCATTTTGCAAAGCATTTAATGTGGCACCACGCACTAAAATTAAATGCAACTCAAGTAAAGCCACGGGGCGCCGCCAATACGACGTAAGCAAATAGGCGTATATGTGAGTGGACATACTTATAGGTCTGTGTAACTACATCGGAGTATAGCAAACATTCCAATAATTTTCCTGGGTATATTTGCGTTTTTGTTTTTGCTGAAGTTTTAACTTTTTGTTTGCTTTAAGGAATTCCGTACAGTTATTTTCGGCTTTTGTCAGTAGTAATATTTTTAGACGAGGGATTTGTAGTGAAATGTGTCATTTTTTACATTGTGTTATAAAGACGGTGTAATTATATTGTTAATAAAACGGTAGTTTGAACTTCTACCTTTTTCATTAAAAAAAAATATTGGTTGAAACCGAGTTATAATTAAATATCGTTAACTTCTCTCCTTTAACAACATTTTTGATTGTTTTGGCCGAATATTATTAAGCACGAAACAGTGAGAGATTGCCAACACGCAGTTCATGAACGACAAAGCTGCTTGAATGAAACTCACGAAGGCGTCTGAGAGAGAGAGAGAGAGAGTGGATATTGCCTATAAGCCACATGAGTTGCATTGTTGACGTACTCGACCTTGAGGTAAATTTTAATTTTAATAACCCTCCTGTGAAATCACCAAAACTATCGTGAGGCCTAACTCTCATGTCGAAAAAGTACTGTTTCCAGTAAAGATGACTAAATTAATGGTGAGTTTAAAAAAACGCCGACATAGGATCAGTATTGCATGCAGATATATCTGTCACACAAACTAAGCGATCATACTCAACTCCTTGCACGGAAAACCTTTTTATTTGGCGAGCTATCTTCAAGAAATTTGACACGGGCTTGTGTCTAAAACCACAGTATATTCTCCGAATAAATTGTTCAGATCGGTGATCCGAAAAGAGCTGCCATACAAACTAGCCGATTCAAACAAATTCTTGTAATCTGTGAAGGATATTAGAGCTTCGGTGCAACCGATATTGACTTTTTTTTAATTTTTCAATCGTTCGACATGTGGAATTGCCTATAAGAATATAAAAGCCTTTAGCGATGGTGGTTCCATGAGCTGGAAAAGCTATGGCAGTATTATTGCAAACGTTGTTTGGTTAGTTAAGGCGAAATATAGAAAAGTTAATGTCTAAATGATTTGAAATTTGTTTCTTTTTAAGTCATTTCTCAATTAGTCTTTAATCTCGTACAGTGTTGACATGTTGCCTGCTCGGGGTACAACTACCATTTTTAGATATTTTTGCGTCTATTGGCTCTAATTTCTACCTATTCTTTTAATTTCTTTTGAGCGATAAACCAAACATGTTCTGTGAACGTCTCTAATTTATTCATCATACCGTGCACCCAGGCCATGGAAAGTAAGCAATAATTTTCGAATAGCAATCAACATCTAATTGGTTGAATTAGAGCCAGTGAGGGACTGGTCAGTTTGCAAAATGTAGTACCTTACTAACTTCATATTTGTTATATTCACGTGCCTGTGTGTGATTGTGAATTCGCAACGTCACATGTGACGATCGACACGGTAATTGCAATTGTGCTGTGCAACATATCATTATGGGAGCACAAAATCGGGCAGCTGCATTGCTTCAATAATTTAAACATTAAATTTTAAAGCAGTTCCTTCGGCCTGCCTATTGACCGAATAATTGGGCATGCCAGGCGCGTAAGAGTGTGTTGTTGTTGATGTTGTTGGTAAAGTACTTAGGGCCAAAAAGGGCGTACACGACGGCGTGGCTTAATTTCTTACATTTTCTGAGGCGTGAAACTGCATGAAAACGTTGAAATGTTTAATAACTTAATTAAGCGATTTTTTGGGCAGCGATGTGAGCGCAAAATAGCGCAAGAATCAAAGATATTGCGAAAATGCCGCTCACCTGGGAACTCTTGGTATTCTCTTATTTTTCTTTTGAGGCTGGACCTTGACTGATTTGGATGCGAGACCGCCAAATGTGGCATAGAGCGAGTAAGCGCAATTGTTGTTACTTTGTTTGTTTTTTTTTTAGCCGCTGGCCAACGGCACGCGGAGAGTAGTAGTATGCTAGAATGGCGGTTTGTTCGTGCTCTACTTTTCGGCCAACCGCAAAAGTTTTTGAACAAATTTTAAATTAGTTCACTGCAGCAAACTTTCTTGTTGGCCGTGTTGGGGGCATCAATTTCATGGCTGTTGGCTGAAGCCAATTGTTGCAAACACCCAACATAGCTGTATGCCTGTAAATACATATGTACAAAAAGCCTTACGTTGGACGTTGAAGTTGCTTGGGTTCATAAAGAGCATTGTTGTAACTTTGTAATAACGCAACAATGTTCATTTTGTGTTAAACTTCTTTTTGTTTATTGCGGCAAATAATGAAATATTAATTTTTAAAATTTTCGTAAAATTATTTGATTAGTGGGAGTTTTGCATATAATATATATATATATTAAACTTTACGGAATGACAATTTCAAAAACAATTGTGACATCGGAAGGAAACATAATATCCCTCAGATATAATTATATATGACATTGAAGCGGGTCTAAAAGTGTTCTAGAACAATCTCACTGATACCGAGTAGAAGATTTCGCATCTTTATAAATTTTGGTTTTAATTAAAGAGAATGAAGGAGAATTTTTGAGTGGACAAATGTTATATTCTCAACAGAGATTTAAAACTTATTATTTTTGTGTTTAGCGCTTTCAATTGCCGTAGAAAACTGATGTTAGCTTTCGATAATTGTACTTAGTTCGTCAATTATTTGAAAATCTCTGTCATATACTTTACTTTTAAAATAATCGTACGAAAAGAAGTTAGAGGAAACAAGTTCGGAAATATGTGTGACCAGAGAAAGTTACTTTTCACATCAGATCTTCATTGAAATTTCGTCGTAGGAGTCGAATGGTTTGAAGGATTCCGCAGTCTTGTTTTCACTTGTAATCGCAAAGACCTTCTCTCGTTTACATATTTTTGGCCACGAAACAGCATTTTACGAATCTCGAAAAGGTACACGAAAGCCAAGACATATGTATATGGCGTTCTCGAACGGCTACTAAAAGTTGAAGTTATGCAAAGTGCTACTTGTACTTAATATAAAATTCGGCTTCGGTCTCTGTATTTTTTTACAAAATATACTAACTTGTTTATAGATACCCAAAGATAAGCCCATAAGCCCAGGTACCCAAATAAGCTTTAACTTGCGGAAGGGAAGATTATGAAAAAAATAATGTAGTAACACCAATTTTTTAATTCAAACAATAACCTTTCTCTACAAGGACTTGACTTTGAACTATTTTTGCATTCCCCGAAACATTTTTCAAAAGCATTTTTTTGGGGTGCCCTTCAGTTCCTTTAGCAAATTATGTTTTATTTCTTCGATCGACCGAAAACGGATTCCACGAAGCGCTAAATTCAGTTTGGAGAACAAGAAAGAATCACACGGAGCCAAATCTGATGAATGCGGTGCTTGAGCGATGGTATTCATTGCGCTTTTAGGTTTAAATCCGGTCACAATCGTGGCCCGCTGCGATGGTGCATTATCATTGTCTAAAATCCATGAATTGTTCTTTCATAGTTCCGACCGTACGAAAAAAAATAGCATCACCTTGATTTTTGAGCGGCCTTGGCGTGTTGTTTTTTTTTGTTTTTTTTTTTTTGCTTTATCGGAACGAGACGAGCAACAACGTGCTTCATATAAATATCCAACCAAAATCATTCGAAAGGCCTAAGAAGAGATGTAGAGTTCTCTTGCCATCTTTCTAATACTTGGCTGACTTGGTTTTCAAGCACCAATTCTACACGTTTTTAATATTTTTATCAGCTGAAGTGGTCGAAGGTCGTCCAGAACCAAGCATGTCTTCAGCGATGTCTCGAAATTTGGTTAGAAATACAAAATTTGAGACAAATTCTTTGTTCGAAATTTTTAGCGATTGTAAGAATCGCAACGCAGTACTGAGGTGTACCGACTTAAGCAGCTGGTGCACAAAAACTGGTTGACAGGTCGCGCTCATTTTTGGCACAATAATTAAGGAAAGTTCTACCAACTTAGCAAAATGCCTGTTTTTGAAATAACATTTAGCCGGTAAATTTCCGGGTGTCTTAACGCATATACAGTGTACGACATTTCCTTCTGGGTGTTAAACACCAGTTGGCAAAATTAATGCATACTGGTCACAGTATAAAAAGATGAAAAAGTTGGATTATCCCAACCGTTTTCTATTACTATGTGCCTGGTGTCATTGAATTTTCAAATTATATTCACAACATTTTAATTGCTTTGCACAATTTACAAGGTAATACCGCTTGCTCAGTTTACAAGCGTAAGTATTATTTATGTGACACGAATTGACGAAACATCCGCAATGAAAAGCGATCGAAGAGTTGCCACAAACCGCGCCCCAGACACTTGTTGCTAAAAAGTATTAATCGAAATTGCAAATGCAAAAATTTACAACTCTTTAATAACATCGCGCAAATCCGCACGCAGAAGTGACTCTTGGCTGCCGACGTCGGTTTTGTATGCAATTATTTTTTAATTTGCTGCTACAAAGTTGAAATTGCCATTGAATTAATGAACATCGACCAGAGCGCGGCGAAAATCGATTTAATTAACAAAAAAAAAAAAAAAAAAAAAAATCAAGTAAAAATTAATGTGAAACATCTATCGCGTGGCAATGAAAATGCTTGAGCGTGTACTTATATGTTCAACGCGGCATCTTTATTGGCAATGCCATCTTCTTTTGTCTTTGACATTCTTCTTCAATTTATTAATATTGATTTTCTTGCATTCCTTTAGTGGAATTCTTTTCGTTTGGCGCTTAAAAAAATGCGATGAAGTTGCTTGCCGACGTCGAAGCAAATCAATGAAAATTGTTTCAAACTTCATGCTTTCTCTCTATCGGAATTTTTTTCTAAATTAATGTAACATCAATTATTATTTTATACTTTTTTATAATAAATGTCATATCTGCTGAGACTCTCAGCTCAGTTAACGTTGGATGCGCCATTTTGATGTACTATCTTAGTACTTTTATAACCTTCCTATCTCGTTTCATCTTGGCTCACAAACCAAATTTGATGCCTGATGGGTATTCTCCGTTTAGTTTGAGCTGGATCTAGGTATTCTCAGAGAAAGGGGAAAACGGTTTCCCTATTCCTTTATAGCTTGCAACTGCGGCATATATTCTTATAGGGCATTCCTGTTTAGTGCAGGTTCCTCAAAATGTCAGTAGCTGTAAGTCTGTAATGTATGTATTATATACTATTCGAGGATCCATGTAATAAGTCCAAAGTTTTAGTTTTTTCATACTTGGGTCATATCAACTCGTGATATTGCAAAATGAGCATAAAGCTCTTTTCTGTTCGTTACCGGCTTTGGTTCATTTAAAGAATCGTTTACCATGAAGAAATCTTGTGCGTTTTCGTTGCCTTCTGGCAATTGTTGACTACGCTGGAATTAATACGTGGCAAAGAAAATTCTAGCTAGGTTTGCTAGTTCCATCGTTTTGTATAGAGTGAGAGACCGTCGGTATAGATAGAGGTTGTATCATCCTCCCTCACGAAACCTCGTCATCATTCACGTCTAAAGTGTATCCTCATCCGAAACGGACTATTGCAATCTAACCTTCAGAGAGAGAGAGTCTGATTTGCTTAAGCTTAGCTGGTTCACAATGGCGCTACGTTCATAATATTTTCTTTTCCAAGCTACTAACTCCTTTAACCTTATAACAGAACTTGCTAATATTTTCCGAGTAAAGACTAGTGGGAGCTTATGCAGAATTATATGGATATTTTTGTGTATTTTTTCAAGTTGTCTTATTATTGTTGTTACAAGTCACCGATATTATAGTAAAAATTTTAAATTTGAAACACTCAGGTAAAATTTGCAATTTGAAAAAAAATAAATAAATAAATAAATTCCCGTTATCTTCTCACCTATTTATTTTGGTTGTATACATAAATTTTGCGAACTTGCCAAGCGAAATTTGTAGCAAAGAAGTCAATATGTTCGCTTTAAAAATTTGCCTACTAAATCTCGGTAAACCGACTAATATTTTATAGGCAATTGCAAATAAATTTACACAAAAATTGTAGTGATAACTTATGTACTAAATCTATTCTACGTTCGCCTAAAACTATACTTATATATACACAGCTATGAATTTATCAAACAAGTGGGGAAAAGTGACAAAAAAAGCTCAAATCGAACTAGTCCGAAAAGCATCGTACTTGTAAGCAATTGCTGAATATTTAGTTCACTCTGTTAGATCTTCGAATCAGTACTGAAAGCACTGAAAATTTAAGCAAAAGCCAACTTAAAATATTTTTTAGTTTTGTCCAAATGAAGGCGTTACGCTTTTGGCCAAATCTGACAATCGACATTTCGTAGAATATCAACAGATGAAAATACTAGCTGTTTTTTGGAAAAAAGACTGTTGGTTAACTAGTTTTCTTGGCGCCCACACTGGTCGTAAAGTGTATAATATATTTATAAGTATATCTGTCCATACAGTATCTGTCCACAACAATGAATATAACTACGCAGATTGCTGCCGATTCGATAGAATATTTAGCAAAATTGATAATATAATACGAGTACTAACTTAGTATAGCCTTCATTGCTTATGCAGGTACATGTATATGTTCATTGGTTGTTTTCTGCTTGATGTTAGTGCAATCGGTGTTGAACCAACAAACAAATTACTTAAATATCCTGTGGTGTGTGCATCATCTTGTTGCTCGGCAAATGCCAAATGAGTAATGTGTGGGTGTATATGGAGATGTGTTTGAGTTTTGTTGCTGCTGGCTGGCTTGCTAACCCACATGCCCTTTGTGTGACATTTCCGATATTTTAGCTTACAAGCAGCCATTGTGTAAGGTGTGACGATATGATATATGTATGTATGTATGTGTGAATATATGCAGATTTATGTGGGTGCATAAAGACACATATGTAGTATACAATTTGCACTTGATATTGTTGAGTTACAAATTATTATTGCAATATTACGAGCTGTTGATGCTGGCTTGGATGAGTGAGATATTTTGGCAAGCACAAGTAATTGAAGAACATGAAGATGTGCAATTACATATGTACATATTTCAATGAGGTGAATCAAGTTGTGCTACAGCAAATTGAATTCGTTCTACTAAATGAAGAATTTATATGAAAATGTCACAATTGAGAGAAAAATTAAATGAAAATTTATGAACTTGGATATGATGATAAAGAGCTTTATATAGTATATTTGTGATTTTTTTTTTAAGTGACTTTCTGTTGAATTGTACTAATGGCAAAACGAAATGTATAAATAGCATGAGCAATTTTTCAATCGAACTTTTCTTCTTCGAAGCAAATTTTCAATATTGAAATATTCAAAAATACCCATAAATTAAAATCTGGGGAACTAATTTTATTTTTTAACTACATTTAATGTAGTTTTTCAATGAAGGAAAATAGTTTTTTATAATAAATTTTTTTTCAATTTTTGAAATTTTACAAAAATTTATATGTGAACATCAAATTTTGAAATTTATACTAATGTTTAAAAATAAGACATTAATTTCGGCGTATAGCAACTACATTTCTTTATACTATTACTATAATAAATCTGAAAACTTATTCCAGTAACAGGTTGCATCAAGTTCTTCATTTCTACTGTGGGCAAAAATTGGTAAGACTTACAAATCTACGTAGTCCCCTTCAAAGTAATCACCTTTGGCACCAATACATTTATACCAATGCTTTTTTTTAATCCTCGAAACAGTTTTTGAAGTGAACGACTTCTTTTTAGTCCCAAATGATCTAACAAAATGTGTTTCACTGACCCTTCCAACATTCCAACAATGCCCGTGAGATCTCTGGCCATTAATCGTCGATCTCAAGCACCAGTTCCTTTATTTTATTGACCAATCGAATACCAATCATCTAGATCTTTCCGTTTGTATGACAGCTATGTGCTATAGTAGTCCGATTCTTGCAATTTCTTCGGATATTGAACATTTACTTAAGACAATAAAATTGTTGAAAATATCTCGTAGAATGAAAAATTTTCCTATACAAGCACTTCATTCTGATCTTTCAGTTTGTATATAGTAGTGAAATATGGGCAATCCTGATAAATTAACAGCATCTTGAGGAGAAAGTACATGTAACAAATTTCAGACCGATTCCTCGGAATCTAAGGGGCTAGTTTATGTACTGACAGACAGACATACAGACGACGCACTTTTGAAGATATAAAAAGTTTCTATAGTACTTCAAAAATTTCAGTATTTCGTTTATTGGTAAAGCATTATTATCATTTCTCAAAGAATATTTATTTATTTTTTCCAGCTTGTTTGTTATAAAAAAATATTCTGTAAGAGAATCGGCTGAGCTTAATCGATCAAGAACTTCCTCAAATTTTAAACTTTTTTCTTCTTGTGTCACATTTTCAAATTCTAACAGCCAATAACACTAACAAGCGCCGTTTTATTCACAAAAGTGAAGTCAAGTCGCTTGGCACTACGTCCATATATACGGCTGTGCTTCTTCTTCTGCTCACTACGCTGAAACACCAGTTACGAATTTTGTATCATCATCGTGCACTCGTTGCATATCCGCTCCACTTGTTGTTTGACTAAGTATGTACATATTACCCGTGCTTCACCCTAAATTAATACACTTCTTCCGCTTTACAAGTGATGATGACTCGATTTAAATTGGATAGTCACCGTGCTGGCTCCGCCCCAGAACTAGCTGCAGCGCAAGTAGCAGAATGGCGGCGAAGAGCGGCGGTAGATACCGATCGTATACGTAATTAAATGCAGTCTAATGGCAACGTATTAGTGATAATGATGCGTGCTGCATGGGTATATACGTAAGAATGTGTGTAGAATTGCGAGCAGACACATACATCTACGGAAACAGCTGAAGAGTAATGAATGTAGCTGACATGCCAACTAATTTACATACTTATTGAATGGCGCACGCTTATATGTAACTACATATGTGTATATATGCATTACATATATGCATTACATGCACACATATGTGGCATGCATTGTTGCGTTAGCTTCTGCATGAGTTGCAGGAATTTTTTAGAAATGGCACATCCAGCTATGGCCGTGTCATCGTGCCGCTTGTTGGTTACACAACAGCCTGTGCTACGACTTGAAGAAGATTAGTGCTACAATGGGTTGATCTCTGCGACTGCGCTGTAATTACATACAACTATTCTGGTTATTACTTACGCCACTGTTGGCAGCAGGCAGCCGGTCGGGCAAAACGCAGATAATGAGGCATATTTCGTAGCTACGAAGAAGTCGGTGGGTGTGTTGTGGACAAGAGAACTAATTTCCCTGTAATTGGCTTAGAGTGATGTTATTATTTAGTAAATCTACAATATATTTAATTATAAATTTTTAAAATATTTAGTTTCATTGAAAAATATCTATCATAGCATAACTAAAACTACAACGAGGAATGGAGTTTCAACTAAAAAGTTAGACGTCGATTCAAGGTTGTTTATATTATAAGTAGTTCTTAGGCAAGCAATGATTTCAAAAAATTTTAGCTTTCTTTGCGTTTGTTTTTCCTACAGGGTGATTTACTAATAAATCTGTCGAAAATCTTAGTCCGGATACAGCTATATACATATATGCTAAGCGTGTGTGTGTCAAACAATTAGTAGGTCAAACCTTTTGTTAGTGAGTCAGCTATTTCAGTGGTTATTTGGTTTGCCAGGGCAACCGATATTGGCACATAATCTTATGTCCACGAAAGCAGTAGCAGTATTATCACCCAAGTGTTTATATGTTTATAGTATATACGCTAACATCCGTTCTGCATCAAACTCTTGCCTCAACATTAACATAAGATAATATGGTTGCCGATACCACTGTCTGGTGACAAAGGATTTTAATTCAGTGAGTGTTTGTCTAAACTAAAGTTTTATTATTATTATAAGTCTTAAGTAGGTATATAAAATTAATGGTAAAGAAATATTAATTTGATTCAATATTGAAGTATATTTATATATATTTTTTCCTGCATTTTAGTTATTATAAATCCTTCGGAAGCCAGTTACTAGCAAAGCTTGTCCAGTTCACCATTAGGTTTTCTTGAGTTTGTCCGCAAATAAATAAACTTTTTATTACTACAAATAGCTCTACTATGGGGATCCTTAATTAAACCTAAAATTTAGTCGGGAGTACTATCTGATCAAATTTGACTCGAACTCAGCGATAACTTGTCAATCGTCAATTTAGTTAAGCTAACAACGATGATATCGAGAAAGTGGAACAAATGGTGCTAGAAAATCGTAATGTTGACATCAGAGAGTGAGCAGAGGATCTCCACATCTCTAAGACTCGCGCCTAAAGACTTTTTTCGTATGCAAAACTGACGTTGAATACCCTATTTTCATCAAAAGCATAATTACTGGTATGCTGGATGGGTGATGTGGGTTTATAAATGTGACGTGAGAGCTACTCAACAATCCAGCGATTGGTGCTCAGATAGTCAGATGGTATTTACATTCAAAACTGTGTAGAAATCTAACGAGGCGTCAGATGAGTCTTGGGTCAATATTATTTGAAAAACTTTTACAAAAAATATGGTGGAATCCTTAATTTAATAATCTTATACTCATTATGATAAAATGATCCAGACAAGTTTTAGAATACTTCGGCCTCTTATTTTTTCCCTCCAATAAAGCACTCAAACGATATTCTGGGTATCAATAAGTGCTCTTAGATAGCAATGTACATAGAGAAAATAAAGCTTTTGCTCGAATTTTACTACCGGGAATTTCGTTAGTGATAGACAATACGAAATTTTTTCGCGCTCAGAAAGCTCAGCTTTTCGTTAATTGCGGAAGTTCTAATTCTAAGTGATTACCGCTTTGATGTTCACGCGATATGGTTACCGGTAGCTCGTCTAAGAAGCTGCCTGAAAGAATACGAGCTAGAAATGTCTGAAAATTCTTTTTTTACACTGTGCCGCCTTTGTAAGATCGACGCAATGGACCTCACAACTTAAGGCACCCATGGGAGCTAACGGGAAAAGAAACGCCTCAAAAGATTTGTGATAGGTTAAAGGTGCTTTGTCGAGAATAACATCGAATTACATTAGCTGATTGTGGAACGAATCGGCCGTTGAAATTATTTAAACATAATACGAACGGCAAGAGTGTAATCGGTTCGCAATGAGTGTTTGTTAAACGTGTGATTTTCAATGATGCATTTTTTGTCAGCTGTTACTTGATTTGTACTCAGTTTGGTTTGACATTTCTTAACGAACAGGCTTACTCCGGAAAAAGCTTACTGCGGTGAGAACGGACTTATGGAATAGATGGATTGGTCACCGATCCCAATTTTCACCAGAAAATTGTGTTCGACGATGAAGCCCACTTTGAATTGTGGCAGTTACAGTTCGGTGCAACTACTCTATGGGCAGAGGAAATTATTGCTCCATATTTCTTCAAAATGAAGGTGGCTATAATGTTATAATGTCAAAGGGGAAACCTATAGAGCCATGATTAATGACTCTTTCCTACTAAGTCGGCACTACATGCTATACAGCCAACGAATCAATCAATTTATTGAAGTAAATTCTTGTGAGGCTATCATCTCGCGTTGTGGGCCTGAGACGACTTACGCCTTGGAAGATAATATTCAGCGCGTTGCTACTGTCTTACGGTCTCAATTGCTGCAAAAGGGGTCGAAAATTGGACATGCCGGCTGGAATTTATTGGAGCGGAATTACAATTTATTTTGATTGTTGAAGCCAAGGGTTATGTTGCAAGCCCAGAATAATTAAGAATAAACTAAATATGCTATTCAAGATGGCATGTAATTTTATACCACATAATCCTCACAGAAATCTAACCACAAATCTAACACGGTCTGGAATCAAAATAAATTCACATAATCCCATATAGCTAGCGAGATAAGCTCAGATAGCGTATCGGATATATACTTGTAGATACGCGATGTAAAAAATGTAAACCATATATTGAGAAAAGTACATAGGTATATAAGTATGCATATATGTATATAATTCTGTCTTACCGATTCGTTGCTTTACACCGTCTTTAATATCTTTAATGTTTGTGGTATGTAGACATGTAAATATATTAACGCTTCTCACCTCTTCCGCTGCGGCATTGGTAAAAAAGGAGAATTTATTTTGAAAAGAAACAAGCGAACAACGGATATCTGTAATAAACAATAACGCATTTTACGATTTTTTAAAACATTTTAATGGCTCAATTCGGCGCTGGAATTAGTTTCCAAACAAGCGGCAACACATTAGAACGGCTTGGTGTCGCCGGAGGAGGGAAGGCGAGGGGACGTTTGTGTTTGTGATTTTCGTGAATTTATTTCGTGTTTGTAGCGACGTGCTAATAAAGTACCTTGAGCACTTCATATGCGTTCCACCTGTATGCACAACATGCCACAAGCAGGCCTAATTAAAAATGCCAGCGAAGCGTTGAAGCATTGAAGGTAGACGATTTCAGAGTAATTTTTAAACAGAAAGGAAACTGCGGCGAGTTGAAAGTGTTAAGCGCCAAGTGTTTTCGAATGCGCGGCACATGCGATTACGAACAACTTCAATTTTTTGTTTTTGCTTCTTTTCCAAAGCCAACAACAATATGGTTGAATTATTGCCGCTAAATTGAAGGGCGCAAAGGCGGTAGCAGCAGCGGCGTTGATTTTGTTTGTGAAGTAGAAAATTGTAATATTAAATTTGTGCCGCTGATTGGCAGTATTGATTTTTCCGCACTCCCCCATATCTTCGCGCTGCGCTACGTGATTATGTAAGTTCGGTTGTTATTTTTGTGGCTCTTCTTTTTCATAATATTTTCATAAAAAGAAATTTGAATAATTAAATTCACGTGGAGCGTGGAGCGGTGAGCGCCACCGTAGACACCGTTGTGAATGTCAAACAAATGAACTCATTAGCCACAATTCAATAACGTCCGTTCCCACTCGACTCGAACTCGAACTCGAACTCGACAGTCAGCGCATCTCGACACGCCTCAGACCGTAGTCGTCGATGCGCGAACACATTGAAAACGCTCGAAATGCCCTAATTGCATGGCAGTCGAACTGCAGATTGGCAGTTGTCGATTGCTAAGGAGCGCTGCAGGTTGAAAGTTGGAAGCTGCAAGTGGTGCAATCGAACGACTCTCGACTCGCCAGCGTTGCGGGGCATGTTGCAAGTATGTATGCAAGTACTTCTGCATGTACGTATGCAAGTATATATGTATGTACGTATGTTTGTTTGTGTGTATGCGGGTAGCTCCACCACAAATTGAAATTATTGAAGACAGCGCCGAAGATGGCGAAATATCGCTGGCATATCGCGAATTGTAGCGAAATGAAGTGAATTGTGAAGCCACTGAAAATGTGAACTCAATTAAATTAGCGGAATTGAAATGCAAAACGGCGAAGAAATTTTCCGTCACATTGTCCGTCTGTCCGTCTGTCGGTCCAGCTGTTTGTTCGTATGCTGGTTTGTTTGTCTCGCTGACTGCCTGCCCGTATGCCCGTCGGTATGTTCTTGCAACATGTGCTGGCTACTTGGCTACACTATCGGCTGACACAAACAGACAGCGCAACATACAAGCGCTGATAGACAACGGTAAGTAAATGATATAGTTAAAATGGTTGAGGAGGGGGCGCGCGCGCAGACAAACTTGCAGCCGCCGACAGCCGCTGTGTACAAAACGTCGACGAAAGGCTCAAAGTGAAGTAGCAGCGAAATGAAATTAATTGTAGGAAGCTGAAAACATTTAACGTCTCATTGTTAAGAAATTGCAGAACCTTCGATTCTTTCGGGATGCCAGCAAATAAGTATTGCTGTTGTTGGTGTTGGTGCTGGAAGTCTGTCTAGCCTTGTAATGGCGGTTGTTTGGGTCATTTTGTTGGTGGCACTGCCACCATTTGTTGACAGTGACGATTCTTGATAATGACGATACTGTGTTTTGCTTATTTAAAGCTCCTGCTGCGCACACATCTGTGTCTTCAGCTCGTTCTTTGCATTTCCATTGCAGTTTGTATTTATTTGCTACGCTTCTCATTGCATTCTGTGTGTCTATAAGACATGCACGAAATTTATTAATTTACTATTTGGTGTGTCTGTGAGAGAGGCTTTGTGAAAAGTTGCATTGTTAAGACGCTTAAACTTGCCGCTGGGTATGTGTGTGTATGCAGTTTCTTTCCAATTAATATTTAAGGCTATTATGTTCTCTACCCATAACCTGCCGGAAGACAATAAAATCCATTTCACTGCTATTTTTATCAGAAATTCGTCGGTATTTAATTAATATTTTGCTAGGTTTATGTAGTGTAAGCTTTTTTTACGGAGCTTTCGCAATGCTTTAGCGTAGAAATGATTGAGCTTTGCTGTAATTGCTACCATTATTAGTACAATATTAGATTTAGGGTTAACATTGTTCAAAACAGCAGTGATTCCGCTTAAAGAAGGTCTAAAGCTTATATACTTGAGAGCATGAAAGTTATCCTCTATAATTCCAGAGATATTTTCCTTTTCAAAATGATAATTTTTTAAATGAAAATTTATTCCAAAAACAACAGCACTTGATTACCCCCTTCTCATCCTCATAATAATTATAACCTGTTTTATATTCCATAACCATCTGATTCAAAAGTATTGACATATCCAAAAACGGATCTCACCTGGACAGCTGTGAATGATAGTCCTTTGTGTTACTTAAATTCTACAAAGTGTTGCTCGAAATACTCTTAAAAAGCGCTTTGAGCCTGTCGCAAATTTTTTAAGATGGCTGGAAACTTTTCCGGCTATTGCACCAGATTCACTAACGATATGACTGCTGAGATATTTCAACCAAATTTCGTAAAATCTGGATAATTAAAGAACAGTGCCTGAATGTTTTCTCCTCACCTTTTCTATACAAGTTTTCAACCTTACTGTTAGCAAGAGCAAGCAGTTCTGTGGATCTTCTGCGTTCCGTACCAAGCCAAGAGCCTGTCGGAGTCAGACAGAATCTATTTGTCGAACAGCGCCTACTGGACTCATGTGCAGAGATCTAGCGGTAAAAAGCAAGAGAGATTCAATTCGTTTCCAATGCGATGTGATCGGTATAAGTGTGCCCTCTCTGGCGAGAATGAATGAAGGAATGAATGCTTGAGGAAAGAGGCACTTTGGAGCAAAACATCTACTGGTACCTTAAAGGCAGCCCTCTCTGCTTTAAAAAGTTACACTAATTCTGTTCCCTGATGCTTTGTTTGAGAGAACGAGAGTGCCTTACAGAAAATTCTCTATCTAACTTTCTCTTGGAATTTCGACTCATTGTTGTAATAGTTTACTGTAACTTTTCTCCAGCAGAAGAGAGCAGACAAAACACTATCAACAGTTTTCAATGATGTTGTAGAAGAAGAAGATAATGTCAGAATGTTCCAGTGTGGACTTTTGGATATTCGCAGCAAGACACCTGCCTGGCTGTGTGGATATATATGGCGATATGTTAAGAATGGTATTCAGTGAAATTGTTGGTGTTATTCGTAGTACCCCACAAATGCTAAATGCTAGGACAGCCGCTTATTGAACGGGTTCAATCGATTTTCCGAGCGCTCTTCATCAAACAAATACCCCATGAAACGTTAAAGGCTCGACTACGGTTTTGTAGAGCCGTAATATCACCTTTGGTGAGAGGCGCCACCTCTTATTTTCGGTAACAACACAATACAAAGTAAATACGCTTCAATATAGGCGATCCACATTTCAATAAATTGAACGCAATTGGACCCAGGATTTTAATAGGTTTCACAAGAGAAATTGAATACTGGATATCTTGTACTGAACTGATAACTATTCAATTCTACATATAATGGTCCTTATAAGTATAATAAAATAAAGAATGAACAAAAAGTGACTGTCGCTCTGTGTGATTGTGCGCGTCAAATTTTATAATTTTGTAACAAGTTCCTTTGCAACATTCAAGCCATATCGCTCATTAAAACTAAACTGCTTCGTTCAAAGCAGACGAATAATAAGTTAAATTAATTACACGCTTCCTTACAAGCTTTTCTACTCGAAACGGATAATTAGGTAAGCAATTATCTTGCGAAACTTAAACACAGCTGCTTTGCCATATCTTGATTTATGGAAATATAGAGCAAAAGTCTTTTACGCGTAGCTGCCATCGACTGCCCCCGCCTGCTATTCACAATTTAATCGGCGCTGCGTAAAAGCAGTCTGTCTGTCCTTAACGCTGTCATAGTATTTATTTTACAATTTCACGCAGCTGATTTGAACTCGCTAAGAATTTATACGCACACACATAAACATTGTGTCTACTTAGGTACAAAGTATGCATCTTGGCTTGTCTTTGAGGCGCTGCCTTGGCAACACTCACTGCCGCGCACGCCACAGCAAAGGAGTGCCATTAATCTTTGCTGCGTTCATTATTCTTGCGAAAAGTTCTAGGCGAACGCATAAAAAACTGGAAGTTTTGATGCTTGTCAGTCATTTGCCATCAAGAAATCGCTGCACAAACGTCGTGGCCTTCCAATGCTAGTGCGTTGGTTGCGCGACTTCAGCAGCAGCACCTTTGTCCTTCGTCCTCAGGAAAGATTTATGCCAGTTGAAAACTCGTAAGAGCACATTTGTTGCCAGAAGAAGACAAAGTTCTTTTCTTTCGCTATTCTTATTTTTATCTGCTCTTGCTCATTTTACGAGAGCGCATTTATTTATGGCAGCGTTAAAGTAACACAAACAACTTGTTGATTATCTATTTTTAAATTCTTCCTTTTTCTGTAATTTACTCTTTGCGCTGTGCTAACCTAAGTATTAATTTAAGTTCATGCCACACGCGCCGCCAGTAATGACTTCATTAAATAGTCGCGTTGGAAAGCAACAACTTAATGCACTATAATGTTGCTGTAATGCACATAAATACATACAAAGAGTCAGTTACTTGATGCTGCATTTTATTCCTAGCATCTTGAGATGCTAGTAGCTAGTGCTTAGCAGTCGCTAAGGCTCTTAGTTGCTGGTTAAATAGCGTTTAACTAAGGCTTGGGATGTAGTGTATGTAGTAATGCAGGATGGAAGGTGGAACAGCTGACAGGAATTCATCATAAAGGTTTTAATACTATATTTCATGAAATGAAGGAGGACATATAAATGCGAAGAGGTTATAGTTTTCCCCTTGTAGCGAAGCGTCTCACCTGTCAAAAAATAATACCAGATGGGTAAGTGACATGCTAATTTCCCCCTTGCGGTTAATAAGGAAATCTTCAGAGTATTTTCTATAACATTTATATTGGAAATTTATCAAACCTCGTTAAGTGAAAGGATTTTTCTAGAGGTATAAAAAGGTTTGAAGAACAACCTAGTAAGACAGTACAGCAATAGTCCGCGATGAAAAAGGCAAATATTGGCGCCGTTTTCCAAAAAAAAAAAACTGTATTTCAGCCAGTTTTTGGACTGCTAAAAGTCGATTTTTGATCAGGAAAAAAATTTACTAGGCATGAAGAACTGTGTACAGAGTATACAGAAACAAATTCGATAGTAGTCGGATAATTTTTTCCGAGTAATTACTTGAGATGATTTTCCTTTTCATTGGTAAGGTTTTTTACGTGGCGGGTCCCAAACCCACCGCACATCTCTGGGAGGGGATGTTTCGCCTTCAAACATATGTTTTTTTTTGGCTACACAGAGAATATTTGGTGCAACACGGGAGCTGACTGAGCTATATATAAAAGAATGGTTTCTGGCCACTCCCAAGTGAATGGCGCTCAGACAACTGTCCTCACTTGCATGAATTTCTACACATGGCAAACTTTGAACGTCACCTTCGAACCTGGTACAATCTGGGTGGCGTTAAATGGCCTGCGGGTGCTTTACCATTTCCTGGAATGAACTTTAGCTTTGACATGAACTACTAACGTGTTTTGATTTTGGTTTGAACCTCGGCTCAATGCTTAGAAACAGTCAAGGAATGGCGGGTTGGCTAATACTATAATCATGGAAGGCTGAGAAAACTGAGGCTGAGGAGGATATGTGGTCGGGAGGTCAAAAGAACTCGGAACGGATACGCAGATCTATTTCTGGAAGCATAGAATACCGCCTGACGGAACCGTAACTCGTCAAGGCTAGTAAAGAGGTCGTTGTAGCCTCTATCTCAGGTACATCGAAGTGATACCCACTAGGGGAAAAAAAAGACGAGGCAAACGGCAGAAATCTATTGAGCACAGACAATAATAAGGCCAATGTTCGAGGCAGAATGGTGAGTACCACCACCTGTGCTAGAATTGTGAGCTATATTAAAGAAGCAGAGGGTGCAATTAAGAATGGGAATATATCGGCCAAGAAACAGAAGTCGGACCAACGTTAACTGATGAAGTTGGTTGGATTGAGCGGCTACACTTTGGAAGGCTGTAACTCAAAAATTACTTGAGATATTAGTATAAAATTTAGTATGTGATTTTGATAAATAGCAGTAAATGTAAAGTAAAATAAAATTTTATTTTTTTTTAAATTCGTACTAGGTTTGTCCTCAAGCATGTTTCTGTAGGAACCTAGTCAACTTTGATTGATATGATATGTGAGAACCTATGAGATCGGAATGAGTTGAGTATTTCCTCCATAGATTTTAACACCAGGAAGCTCATTAAGTTTCTTAAATTTCATGTTAAGTATAAAATATAAACCTATAATTAGTTGTTACATAGATCGATTTACAAATTATAAGTGAAGAAGCAAGCTTTCCAGGTTTTTAGTTTAGACCAACTAACTTTTAAGCTTTATTCCGGTCGATACAAGCTCTGAGTACGTTTGTGAGAAGAAGATTATGCAATAAAACTGAGAACAAATCTTTAGATACCGCAATTTCGAAGCTAATTTCTGTTAACTTTTTCTCTAAATATGAGAATGCGGGCAGGAGATACTATTTTATAGAAACGGCTTAGAAAATGTCGGAAAATATTAGAAATCACATTGTAGGCTAAAAAAAGAGCGAACCAAGTCACCTTTCGCTTTAATAAAGAACAAAAAACCGGTCGCAAAAATATGTCTGTAAGTAACTGCACGACGTGCTAACCGCTTCCCCATAAATTGCCAACTCAAGTCTTCAGCACGGCATATGTTTATTAATCCTTTGACAGTTTATTGACACCAGCTGACACTAAATTGTATTCTTACCGCCGCAATCTGCATAGCTGATGAGATTTATGCAACAGCCGGTGTGTTAGAGTGGCCCCAGGATGTGTTGTGGCATTACATGCAAATCAATTGTTAGCGTTGTCAAATTAAATACTGCGCCATTTGATAAGTAAACGAACACACACACACACACATACATTTATACATCGAAATGCTTTGTATGTGCAGGCATTCATGTGTATGTGTGTGTTTTTATGGCGGATGAGAATGCAATCTATTAGCAGTCAATAGTAATAAGCCATAGCAACGCCCCAAACGATTTTCGCTGCAAAATCCGCACAAACTGAATAAGCGCTCAACGACAGCAATCAGTGGTATACACACAAATACATACTGTACATATGTACAGGTAAAGGTGCATAAAAAAGTGCCGCCCTCAATGGCTTGTGTCATATTTGAGACTAATAATAACAATGAGTATCGTACGACCCAGGCATTAAGCGACCCGCCGTCCAACCGCTCAACCGCCGCCCCCGCGCTTTCATCCATTCCACCGTTTCAGCGTTGAGCCGGGGCACCATCAAATCGCCCAACCGACATGCAATCCAAGCTGTCACTTATTGTGACACTAAGGCAATTGCCTCTACGTCGCCGGGCGGCTATCAGCTATGCGGCACTGTGCGTTATTGTGCCACAACACAACGGAGCCAACGTGAAGGAGCACACTGAACAACTCATACACACACACACACACGCACGTATAACACGCGCTTACTTGCTGGATTGCATTGTGCACTTCACCTGTCATATTAAATGGCAAAAGTTGAAAAGCAATTCCTTCAACGAATGCCCCATCTCCCTCCGCCTGCCTCACGCTTTGTTGAGAGTAAATAAATGTCTAAGGATGCTGTCAGTAAGCGGCTGCGCTGTTTTAAGTGGGTTTCATTGCCAGCCGAGCGAAAAGAGACGTGGGCCAGCAGAGGCAAGGACCAACAGTTAACTAAGGTATTGTGTATTTACAGCTTTTCGTGTGTGTGTTGTGTGTGTGTATAGAAATAGTTGCAAACTGTTGTAGTTCACAAATTGCTTGCAGCAAACTTACTCCTTTTCTCCGCAGCGTTACTTCTATTCATAACTATTTGTTCAAGTAAATATAAATATATTTTCAAGTGCATGTGTGTGTGTGTTTGTATTTACATGTAACCAATGTGCGTGGGTTACGCTGGCAGATTAAAAAGCCAGTCCAACGGATATGGGTGTGCATTTGCCGGTGCTCCGACGTCCTCTTTGTCCGCTGTGCGGCTGTTCTTGCTCTGATTCTGATTCTAAATCTGATTCTGATTTTACTCTTACGTTAACGCCGACGCACAATTTCTGCTGTTATGTTGTTATTAAATCGATTAGAAGTATTCAACGTAAATAGCAAATGGTTTAATTCACATGTAATTCAACGAAGTGATGACGGGCTCGTGAGTTGGAATTAATTCACAACGACTTTTCCATAACAATAGCACACGATTAGATATATATTTCATTTTATCAACAGTGAAAGGCGCAACAACTGAGGTTTGAGTTATGAAAGAGATTTTCTTATGGTTAAACAGAAATGTTAATGTGAACATAAAAGTACTTGATTCCGTTTGTGTGGCTTGTATGTCAGGTATACGGTATAGTGTTCCTATATCGGCGGTACTGACAAATAAGCAGCTTCTTGGAGTGAGAAGGCCAGATGAAAAACTGAGGATTCGTATATGTATAGACAGATGTACAAACATGGCTAAATCGACTCAGCTCATCCTCCGGGTAATGTATATACTACTGTGGTCAAATTGGAAGGTGAATTTTTAATTTCTAAGTACGTCGCATATTTTCGAATCAGTAAGTTTTTCTTTCTGTAAGTTGGTAGTACTGTTAGTGACATCTATGCTAATTTCAAGTCAAAATATTCATTAATATATTATATCGTCGTTTTGAGAGGCTCTAAAAGTGAACTCTTCGATTTTTACTAAGTCTGAATTTATTGAACAAAGAAGTGCGATATTGCAGCATCTCATACTCCATAGGTTATTCGTGATCATTTCGCAACATTTTCAACTAATACCGTGCCGCAATCATCGCATTCGCCAGATTTACCTGCGAGTAACTTCTGGCTATTCAGCAAATTCACATGACCATTCCGAGGACACCGTTTTGACTCAATTGAGGATATAAAAGCTGATTCGAAGAAGACTCTGATGGCCATAACGACGGAGGATTTTTCCAAGTGTTATGATGACTGGAAAATTCGTTGACATAAGTGTATTGCAGTGGGAGGATATTTACTACTTCGACAGAAATGAAATGGACAAAATTCACCTTTCAATTTGATCACAGTATTCAAGTAGAGTTACTTTTTTCAATGTCCATTTTTTGACAGATCACGCTTGAGTCGTGTCCAGCTGTCCTGCTAGTTTTATTTAGTATTATTTGTCATTTCATCATGGAAAGACTTACGCCTGAACCACGTTTACAAATTGTTCAACTTGGTTACGAAAATTCATGTTCTGTAAATGTGTGTTTGGCGCACTTCCCTCAACTTATAGTCAACAAAGTCGATCTACTGAACGCACTATTCGCAACAGCATCACAGATCTTGAGACACAACATTCATAATTGGATAATATTCGACCGAATAGACCACTTCCAACAGGCAGTGAAGAAGGAGGGGTAGAATGGTGACTGTTATTGCGCCATGATAACCAACTATTTGATGCCTGAGATTGAAGCTTGTGATCTCGGTGTCAACAAGACGGCGTCATCTCTCACATATCGGATCAATCAATCGATTTATTAGTACAACGTTTCGATGAGCAGAAAATTTCACGTTTGGGCCGGTTAAGGCATAATAGGAATGTTTTATGCACAACACTTCGAGAGATATATAATTTTATTCAGAATATATGATAAACTGGCTTTTATTTATATATAATTTCGGGTTTATGAACACCGGCATTGTCTTTTATGACCAGTTATGACATCCCTTTCTCCAGAATAACCTGAATCAATGTATTAAATATTGATGTCAGCTGTTATAATTGTTCAATCTTATCTCATATATGAGCATGGATAACTGACATGTCGCATATGCAATCAGGATACCCTGAATTTCAACGTTCTCAAATCCATCTCTATATACAAGTCAGTCTCCAAAAAAATCGCCTCAAAATTGAGATATTTTCATGGTCAAACCAACTTCCATCATTCTAACCTCCTGCAATCAACAATGGGGAGCAAAAAGTGTACTAAGTGTAGTAGCATTGAAATTTAACAACTGGTTTGACAGCTACCACTCTATAGTGATATTCTTCATACAGAAATGCCTGGATATTGGATAATTATTATACCGATGTAGTTTATACTTTTTAAGGAGGTAGTGAACAAAATGCATGTAAAATTCTACTTAGCCTTATTCACATCAGATTATTTTAAAATCACCCTCAAAAAATATCTCTTATAATTGTAAATCAATAAAAATAACGAAATTTTAGTGAATTATAATAGCTCGGTACATTGTATTGAATGGCACACTGCTTAACGCGTCAATTGGCAATCACGTGCTTATATTATACTATGTTCCCTTTTAATTCGCCAATACCTATGCAAGGAGTATTCAAACTCGACTAGATATTCAAATAAAACGCTTATGACTGCCCTTCTTCCCATTGACATCAACAGCCATCCATATAAGAAGTGTGTTTCGACCACATTTAGTTTGTGGCGTAATATTCCCATGCTATCTTTATGTATATTTGCCTACCTGAATATGTATGCGGTCATAAAAACAGCTTCATAATCAGGTTTATGCGCTTTTACCAATTACATTTTGCTGTCCACACTCAACTTCGACGAAAATTTATGCCTACTTTTGCCTTTATGTGGATTTAATGCATTGCCAATGCGAAATTTATGCAGTATGGTAGTAAACTTGCTGGCATATAAACAAAATAGTAGAGATTCTCTGAAGAACTTGCGACTCATAAAATGTGGTGTACAAAAGAAGATTTCCTGCGGAAACGCGAGGTCAAAGATATGCTAGGATTGTGTTTAAGTGGTCTTTGGGGAGAGTACTGGTTTTATATGAGATGAAGTTGTATGACAGGCTTGTTTTTCAGCGATAGGCATACTAAATATTGACAAAAATCGGGTTATTGGAGCTATCACATTTTCTTCTGAGATGAAAAGGGATGAAATTTTAATATTTAATGTTTCTAAAAACGAGTTAATAAGCAAAGTCTGAAGCCGTGATCTGCAAAATGGTGAAAAGTGATGAAATTATAGCACAGTTCTACAGCATACGGGTGCCACAGTCCATGAAGACTTTGACCAAGGAAGCGCTTTAAGCTTAAACGATGAAAAAGAGAACTTCTCTGCTCTTCTGACGACGTTCCAAGGCTGAAGCACGATACAAGCGGCGGTATAGATAAGTAGCAGCTCCGAGGGCAAGTTCACCCCAAAAAAAGAGTAGATGAAATATTATAGTTGGCCTAGGTCAGAGAGGTGGTGAAAAAATGCCGGTACAGTACCTCGGACGCATAAGCTGAAAAGTTTACTTCAAGCACGCGGACGACACGCCGACAACGTCTGAAGTAGCAGCGGCAGCCAGTTAGATTGCGAAACGACATCTGATCCTGGCGGAGTCAAAATTCTTAAATGTTAGAATGGATATTGAGAGAAACTGTGAGACGCTAATGTCAACAAAAACATGCTGTAGAGAGATAAGGGGCAAGGATATCGGCATGACGACTTCACTTATCCTGCAGGAGGTGGAGAAGGTACCTATTCATCATTCTCCAAGTCTGAAACCGAAAGAATAAGATACTATTAAGATGTGAATTACCACTAGGATTGCCTCCGTGAACATTAGTCTCAACATAGAAAGGCGGCTACGACGTGGACTCCAGGAAACATGGATAGCATTTTACTACGTATAGTACGTGCGAGATGAACAAGGTAAGATTGGAGAATAAAAAACTATTTTCCCATTCCCTAGATGAACCGACGTCTGGAACTCATTAGGAGGAAGTAAGAAATAATATACTACTATTACTCACTGCTTCCTAATTTAATTTACATCTTCACCTATACTCAGTATCCTTTAGCACATGTAAAAATAATAACGCCAGCAGTAATTCTAATATTCTGCACATGATTTTTCTTAAGCTTTTGACAAGTTGATGACGACACTGACACGACGGCATAAAACGCGCTGATGAAAGACAGAAAAAAAAAGCACAAAAATGTCCTTAGTTTCAAAAGAGTTCCACGCTCAGCATGCAAGACTGCTCCGGCGCCTCCTTCCGAAGGCCAACACATTCATGCATTTTTAGACAATGGCTCGTGGCCATATTTCACTACACTCCAAGGATTGCTTTGAGCGCGAGTTACGACGCACTTGGCCCATGGGCTGTCGCATAAGTTTTCGTTGACACAAAACCAGCTAAAACATTCGCTTTGCCAAAGTAATTTTTCCTGCCGCACGCCGTACATTTGTGTGCGGCAAGCGTAAGAAAAAATTCTTGAACAAGTGTTTATGTGCTCTGCGCCTAGAAGTAGGCAAGCAAGCAACTATTGAGTCCTTTAATATGTGTGTAGTAGGTGTAGGTTTGTGTGCGTATTCGTGTGCACACTCTGCTCGGACACTGCTTCGTTCGCCCGCGAACTCTGACTTTGTTTACACTCGCATGCCCCGTTATCAGTGAATGGCAAAAACTTTGCTCGTATTTCTCACCAGAAAGTCACTGCTTCTTTTCGCACACAGCGCACTCAGCTCATACATTCACATTGCTCGTTGGAGTTTTCCGAATTTCTTCTATTCATCGTCTGCCGACAAGAACTCGGTGCTCTTTATGGCTTTTGTTTTACGTAAGTCAAGCATTTATTTATCTAATGCGTGTCCCTTTTGACTTTTATCTATGTATTCATGTTGAATGTCGTCTTTATTATTTTGTTGTTGCCGTTATTATTATTTTTTCGTTTTCGTTGTTGTTGTCCGTTACATTATTCTGCAATTTTATTATACCCACTGTTGCTTCCTGCATCACTGTCCGCCGTCTAGTATTTCCCGAGTTGTTACCCATATAAGCTTAAAAATTGTTTGTCTTGATTGTCGTTTTTCTGCCTTTCATTTTGAAAACGCAACTTCTTTGGTGTGTTTAAGTCCTGTCATATTTTCTCACTATACTTCGATGTCATGACCTTTTGGTAAAAGTGCGAGCACACTTTGACATCGGTCGCCTTTTGATGTCCTAATGGTATTATTCGTCTGCCTTCGGTTGTCAGTTTGTGCGGCTGGTGCGCGCCTGACCGAAGTGTCACTGTTTGACGTTGCGAAAATTACATTGAAAATTTGTACTCTCCATAATTTATTATATTTTTATTTTTTTCTTCTCATTTATGTTTTTGTTGTTCATGAAAATTATGATGATGTTGTATTAAAATAAATGTGAAAAGTTATACTTAGTGAATTGCCTAATTTTGGTTTGGCAGTTTTAGAAGATAGGCGTGAGAGTGAGTGAAATGTGCCTATAGTGACACAGCAATAAAAAAGATACACTATTTCGGTTTTTAAATTAAGTTATGGTGATATGATTTCCAGAAATATACTAAATGGCTTTCGAGTTTGTCTATATGTTTGATATTTTATTGCAAAGTGTGTTGGGAGACGGTGGAATTCATTTATTTTAACATCTTGACCTTCGGTTGCCATGAGTTGCCAAATTCGAAGTGTCTTCTAAACAGATCACAGACTGACCTTCAAGCAGATGCAGAGTGCCCACGTCATATTTGGCAGGTGAGCACATACGATTGTGTTTTTTCTCGTGATGATAATTTTTTCCAGAAATTCAGACTATAAGTAGTAGTAATAGAGAATTATTTGGAATGAGTCTAGTCAGAAGCAGCCTGATTTGAGTTATAATTGCAATATAATAACCGCAATCGTTGTTGTCAGTAACTATGTGGTTGTTGTGTTTATAGTTTCAATTTTTTAGAGTTGTTTTTTTAGATGTTTTTATCCATTACATGAAATACATATGATCTTTATTGCATTGAGCGAATTCTCACATAATTGTTTAAGAACAAGACATATCGTCAGCGCTTACATAGCTTAAGTCTCTATATTGACATATGTGTAGGATTTTAGATAGTCGAAATAGAGTGTTAATTATACACCATATGAGTCACTGAGGAATTAAATCTCTTTATACACCTCGCTTCTAGTACCGCTTCCACTTACCAAGCGGAGTTAACATTGATCCCGCTTCGGCGGCACTTCGTGAAGCTTCCTACTAATTTCACTACTTTCGAAGTTTTAGTCTCATGGAACTCATACTAGAGTCATTTGCGATGGAGGAATATTGTTAGGTTAGGTTAGATAACCGAACTGGCTTTACGTAGCCAGATAAACTGCTGAAGTTGCATGTGAATTCTTTGCAAAGCGCCTTGAATCTATTATAAATCTGTTTAGATGCAGTATCTATATTTTCATATTTCAACTGGATGTCTAAAAGTATAAAATCCTAGATAGCCTTGGTCAGACAAGGATGGGATTTTCAAGAATGAAATATTGATGTATATTTGATAGCTTCTTCTTCTAAGCGGCTTAAGTAGCTGTCGTTCGACAAAGTTTTCAATCATAGCGTATAAATCCGGATTGGCCAGAGTTTAGGTACTTCTACACTT
The DNA here is from genome assembly GCF_001853355.1 of Bactrocera latifrons. Classification (NCBI taxonomy): domain Eukaryota; kingdom Metazoa; phylum Arthropoda; class Insecta; order Diptera; family Tephritidae; genus Bactrocera; species Bactrocera latifrons. The sequence continues at coordinate 856,068 of NW_017534586.1, forward strand.
TTTGAAAGATGAACTTTGTTGCGGAGGCAGAACTCACCGGACCTCTTACGATTTTCCTTGGGAAAAATCTTACGATAGCACAGTTGCTAGTAGCTGATCAACGCGTGCAGAGTTCGCCTGAGGGAACATCATCCAGTGGTATACCTCAAGGTGTCCCCGTAGCTCGTACCCGTTTTCCTGCTGCATATAGTAAGACTAAAGCAACTTATCTAGAAATTGCATCAGCTTTGTTGGATATCGCCACCTTACTATCGGATCGAATAGTCCCCACACTGGCGGAGGCTGCGCTTCGTAGCGGCAAATCTAGTGCTAGTTTAATTACAACCACTTCGAGTGTAGACGCACTGCGATGGACAATCGTGAATTATATTATTATCTATTCTCTTGTTGGTTCGAGAGCTGTTCTCAGTTTCAATAATGACAATATTTTTCTAGAATAAGTCCATATTGCAATGGCAGAACGAAACTGCTGATATTATGGAAAATAAGCAGAGAAATGACATGGAATAGATCTTAACATGTAGAAGCTACCATAATAAATCAGCATTGAACTCAAGCGCTGGTTCAGTCATCCACAAGGGTAGGTTAGTTTTTTATTTAGGGCTTTCGATGAACATCTATTAGAACATCTATTGTTCTTTGTGGTACACTTAAACTCCTTAAAGTGAATCAGTAGATCCTCATAAATTGATGAAGTATTTTGAGTTTACCACAAAGTTATTAAATTTTTGTAATATCACATCCAAGTTTGCGGTCGTTTCGACAGAGAGAGTTTGACATATTTCAATCTCAGTCTGGCAAAAGCCGGACAATAGAGGAGGAAGTAACAAGATGATTCCACGTTGCCTTCCTCTATACAGTTGTGTCAAATAGTGGGCGACAGAATATTTACCGTGTGAAACTGTCGAACTGGCTCCAGTTAAAACACCTAAAATTTCTGTGAGTGCATCAGTTCTGCTTGTTCACCACAGCTTGCTGAGAACACTGGAGGTTCAAAGAAAGACACTTCATGCTCTAATTTGGCTATTTCGTACTAGTCAATATAGGCAGTGATGAAGGTATGTATTTAAGGCATAAGAAAAACGTCTTGTAAAAATAATCTTACACGTTTACAGTTACATTTCCCACGTTTCCATTATATATATACTTTTTTAAATGTGAAAATGAGAGCCGCTTCAAAAGTCCTTGCAAGCAAGTGACAGTAAATATGCATAAATAAGAAGTTGTAATTGCGAAAATGCAAATTCATTACATTGCTCTCAAGCACTTTTCCATGAACCGACGAGCTATGGATATGAGATTGCTTACGCTTAAAATAGTATGTAAAGCATTCGTAAGTCAACTTTATATGAACCGAGTGGCAACCTTTTGCACGCACACTTAAGACACAACTACACATACATGCATGCAACATGAAATTAATATGAATTCTGGTGAGATTAAAGCTTACTCCACCCAAGTAAGTTTTATATTTCTGTGTATGTGCGTGAAAATACAAATACGTATGTGCGTACAAATTCACTTGCATCGAGATGTGTAAATATTTTGTTACGATTTAATTAAGGCAGCAAATCACACTGACTTGCCAAAGTTTGCGCCAAATGAAACCACAAAAACTACTACTAACACTACAACAAACAAACAAACACACACACACACACACATGTATACGGCGCTGTCAGTTTCAGCGTGTTCTGTGAGTGTGGCTCGTGTGTATGTGCGCTTTGCAATGGCGTGGGGCATAAAGTGAAAGCAAAACTTGCAATGCACAAGGTACTGCCAGGATGTGCTTGATATCGGGCTATGAAAATTAATTGGTTTACCAAAAGATTTCGCCACATTTGCAGACTTATACATATATTTTCATGTATATAAATGTTTGCTTAACTTATGCATGCACCTATATGTCAGCAGAAGTTACAAGCATTTACATACACTCAAACAAACACAAAAAGGCTCATTTTGTATGTTTGTATATAAAAAGAATACAAACAAATTTACATACGTCAGCTGTAGTCTACACTTATTTGCGAATTTTATACAACTTTTGACGCCGCCAGTCTTTTGCCACATACAAGCTCTTGCTTACGTTGCGGTTTCTTGAAAGCAACTTAAGAAAAGTGTAGCCTATATTAAGGCGTTCGAGCTTATATCTGTTATTGAAATCTTCTGCTATTAGTATAAATTAATTTAACAACTTCTTATGTGTTGTTTAATCAATTTTGGAATGTATTACTAATTTTTTTAACTAAAAATATTTATTTTTGGAATGCTGGGTGTTGGCGGGGTGCTTTAGTTATCTTTTCAGGAAGCTACGCGATCGAATACATGCGACGTATGGTGTATATGTGCATATATTCAACATATTTTCAGCATATAAATTATATATCTATCATTTTCATAATATACGCTCCATTTTAATATAGAACTAAGTTTTGACAGTGTTGCCACCATTTTATCTTATACCAGTAAATTTATATTAACATAAAAAGTGCAATTGGTATTAATGTAATAAGATTGAAGTCTTTGAAAAAATAGTTGGTAAGTATTTTTGAATAGCGTTGCCATCTGTTTAGTGTATAGATATAAATTTTATACATTTAAATTACTATTAATTATTGTGGGATGATATTCGATTATAGACTAAGTTTTCATCTAACAATAATTAGGCTTAAAGTTTGTAAAAGAGTTGCCACATACAATTGTATGTATGTATGTCCATATATATAAAATAAAATTTTAATAATTAATCGCTAGATTCTTAGTTAAAATATATACATATGCACATATGGTGTCGTATACATAACCTTAACTCATTTTATGCATTAATTAACATTTTTCAGAATAGAGTTGCCAATTATCTAACCATTTCTTGTCATACTTAGTACACACGTACACTTGTGCTCGTATAATTAAGTCATTCAGTACTTTTTTACAACATGTAAAACAAACAAGGTATATTTCTTTATGCAACATTCCTAATATTGCGCGAGCAAAAAGTTCCGTTATTCTAAGAACGCCACCGATTTACATCGCATTCAAGTATTTTCGTTTGGGAGAGTTTTAATCAATTTTCCATTTCTTGCCATTAAAAGTGTGCTCACATAATTAAGTCATTTTGGTATTCACAACCTGTCTTAAATCGTAAAGTCGTAAAGTCATAAGTTAAATTTTTACACTTGTTTAAAAAAAAATTGTTGTTGGATTACATACAAAAATGAGTTTACACATTTACAATCCTCAATGCTATGTTTTCGAATCTTTATAATTTATAACTTTAAGAGACATGTGAAAACCCTAATTTTTATTTAAACAAGTGTAAAAATGTAAAATTTTACGACTTTAAGATGCTTTAAGATAGGTTGTGAACGCCCCAATTCTGTTTGAAACGGGTAAATTAAAATTTTTTCGCAACAATTTACATCAATATTGTTCTTTTTTACTAAATTAAAAGCACAACTTCAAGCGAAAGAAGGGTCATATGGGAATGTTTTCAAAAACCTCAAAATATTGCCGAAGTTGTAGATGATTTAGGTTTCTCTCGAGGCAAAATTAATAACGCTGTTCAAATTTATTAAAAAAAATAAGACTTTCGAAAATCCATCGCGTAAAAAGCCTAGAAAGACCACCCGTTCTGAGTGTAGGGCCTAAGTAAGGCTAAGTAAGTCTGATCCATTTTTAACCTCCACAGAAATTAGGGCTCAATTAGATGAGTACCAAGGCTTACAAATATCTGCGCAAACTGTACGATGACGACTACAAGAAAGTTCAACGAATGGTCGCTTAGCAAGACGAAAACCTAACGTTCCAAAAAAAAAAAAATATTGGAAAGCTAAAAGCGTTTGCTAAAGACCATCTCTGGAAGGACCCTAATTTTAGAATTTGGTGCTTTCGAGTGACGAATCCAAGTTCATAAATTATATTTGGTAATGATGGAAAACCATGTGTACGACGACCCCCTTTGCAAGAACTCAATCCCAAGTACACAAAGAAAACCGTGAAACATGGTGGTTCATCGGTGATGGTGTGGGGTTGCTTCACGTCATCAGGCGTTGGCCCGATTGTTAAAATAGACGGGAAAATGACAGGTGAAAGGTACAAAGGAATACTGGAGAGCAATTTAAACGGTGACCATATGGACAATTTACCGTTAGCTTGGATTTTCCAGCACGATAACGACCCCAAACACTGCTCGCAGGTGGTTAAAACTTGGAACTTGGTCGAAATATTAAAATTCTGTATTGACCAGCTCAAAGTCCGGACCAAAACCCCATAGAAAACCTAAATGGTATTATAAAAAGAACCGTAGCTGTACGAAAACCTCGCAACAAAGATTCTTTATGGGAAATAATACAGGTAGAGTGGTACAAAATAATTCCCGCGCAATGTGCTACTTTAGTCCAAACAATGCCTAAGCGATGTACTGAAGTGCTACGTAATAAAGGATATCCAACTAAGTACTAAGTATTAGTCTTAGGTACGGTAAAACTGAAAGAAAATTCCGTACACTTCGATTAGGTGACCATTTTTCTTTAGGTGACTTAATTATATGAGCACAACAACTTGGATGTGCTAAGCGAATGAACGCAATATTTTTTATATATTCCTTTAGAAGTTAAATAAAAAATAAGTATTCTCTTTTGAACTGAATTCAAATTTCTTTAATTTTTGCTGTTCTGTTACTCGCGTGACTTAATTATTATATAATTTTTGATTTTCAAAGCTATTTTTAAGAAAACGGTTGGAGTTTACTTTTGACTACTTTTTATGTATAAATTGTTGAAGTTTAACAATTGAAATTAGAATGTTTGAAAGAAACAACTTTTAAAGGGGTTGCCACCTTTTAATCCATTTAATAATTTCGTGAAGTAAAAAAATTTATTAAAAATCAATTTTTTGCAGGACTCATTTTTAATAAGTGCCAAGCATTTTTGAATATCTGCAAGGTTAGGCACTTCCGAAAAAATCTGAAAAAATTTTATATGAGTATTTGCGTGTCCAAAATAACAAATTATTTACAATTTACTTCAGTAGAACTTTTTGAAAGCTACAACAAAATCATACCCGAATTTTAAAATAATCATTTTATATATTCAACATAACAACAAAGTGAACACTCTCTATGCACCTAAATAAATATATGTATATGCACATGCAGTTACACGCAGATACATGCAAATAAAGAATAGATTATCAGAAAAAATTGCATTACTGTCACTTGATTATCCTATTAATAAAGTTTAATTAATTTTCCGAAAAGCAATGGAAAAGTTAGAAGTGCTTCGTTTACTAAATGAAAAACTGTCAAGAGCAGTTTTTCTTTCAACAATCTTTTATTTCTCTTTTATCGCACTCGCCTTTATATATTTCCCATTGTCACATAGAACTTTCGATTTACTTTGGCAAAGTGTGGAATGTGTGGAGCAGCCACAACAATATAGCCACATTGATGCGCAACTCTGTTTGTGTGCGTGTGTGTGTGTTTTTTTTTTTTTTTTTTTTGTGCGCGCTAAGCATCAAGCCGCCATGTATGTAATTTAATAAAAGTTGAAAATAATTTTGTGGCACATTGCGCCTCAAAGTATATTACGTCAAAATGCGAAATGTGTTTTGCGATTTCTTAACTGGCGCGGTTTTTCTCGAAGCATTCGAAAGGCTGCATCACATGAAATGCCATCACTTACGTAGGTCTACGTATACCCACCCGAAAACCGCAAGAAAAGAAACTGTCAAAAGTAATTGAACAGCGGCAGCGCCAATGACCAAAAGTCTGTCTGTCATTAGACGTTTTTTAAGGTAAACAAGCTTGTGCAAGTCGAAGTTTCTCTTATCTATTATTAATTTCACGCCACAGCTAAGTGAAAGTAATTACTTTTTTACTTCTTCCGAAGTTCTATTGTCTGCCACACAGCGTGACATATGTTGTTGCTTAGCAGTCTAAAAAAATATGTCGAAGTTTGTCATGAATTCTCGTTATGGTTCATAAGTTATTTTTGGAGACCAAAAAGAAAGTTATGCGTTTTGGTTTCAATTTTGTTTTCGCGGGTCTCTAAGTAGTATCAAAAATGCGAGGAGCCTATATTTATTTAATCAATTGCTAACAGCAGCAATACCTATTGACTTGGAAGCTTCAGATATGGTCACAAACTACGAATGAATCTTAGTCCAGCTAAATATTATTTCTGTCCTTTTAGAGAGAATTATAATAATGGCTATAATGTGTAAATTAAATACCTAGGAAAATATATTAGAAGAAGTAAAGCATATGAACTGAAAAGGGCACTTTTATATACGGTAGATTTTATATTTGTACCGGAAAGAAGAGTGATGAGAGAAGTTAAAATATTTTTTTTCCTTAAAACATTATATTAGGTTGTCAAATATCTCACTTCCGCCCTTTTGTCTTTTGAATTTCGCGGCTACGTACATATAAAGCGCTACGAAACTCGTATCTGGCAATACTATTCATCTCTGAAAGGTCTTGACATAACCTACAAAACGATGCTATGCATGATTAGTTTGGATATTGCGTTTAACAGCTATGCAAGTAGACGTGTAAACATGAAACATGAAGTTCAAATTCGCCCAATTTTAAAGTTTTCCTGGAGAAACGTTCCGTGAGACTAATGGTGTTTTGTTGGATGATACTCTATCACTTCGAACTGCGGAGGAATGGTTTCGACGATGCAGAGCGGGTGAAAACGACACCATGGATAAGCCAGCCGGCGAAAGACCTATAACAATGAATACCGATCAAGGTATGGAAAACATCGAGTTAAACCGGCATGTGGTATCTTGTGACATCGCCCAGAAGATGGGAGTTAATCACAAATAATTTTAAACCATCTGCAGAAGGCTTTGTACACAAAAAAGGTTGCCGCATGATTTGACGCAAAAAAAAACCATGTGGACCGAATCAACAGGAAGGGTATTCCATCAGTTTTGAAAGCAGAGTCGAAACCATCAGCAAAACGGTTCTTTTAGTAGAGTTTTAGGTGAAATAGCTGCGAATCTGCTCATTGTGTTTTTTCCAAAAATATATTTTTTATCTTTATAGTGATTTACCCAAGACGCTATAAGGCTTAATTAAAACCTTACTTGTGGAGGCCGATTTTAGAATAATTATAATTTTCTTTTTTACTTTTTCAACATAAAGAGTTTCGGCGACTATTTCGTTATTGGTCCCTTAATTTTTTTAACTAAACTTTAACACTAAACTCTATCAATCGCTCTGGTCAATATTGGACGACTGCTAGCCACTTTTCCCCGAGCTATGCATTTGTCATAACAAGTTCTGTTTTGATCTGTCATTCTTACCGCTCTGCATTGGTTCATTATTTGTCTGATGCGACAGAAATATCACTCGAAAGACGAAAATAAAAACTTGTAAACACATCACAAAACGAAGATGACAACATGGAAAAGCTTTTATCTCAGTTTTAATGCTTTCTAAGACGCCCGCTGCGCACCGCACAGGGTATAATAACTTTATTAACCTTACATTACTTGGTATCATCCAGATCTAGTCGCTATAGATAAGATCTTAAGCATGAAAATATTCATGATGGCAAGTTGTATTGATTCCCGTGCATTCATTTGTACATGTAAACGCTAAGAGGAGAAATTGTAAGTCATTTTTGGTATTCAGAAGATTTGGACTACATATAGAGGGAATCGGAGTGTGGCACGCTCACAAATCCACGTTATTCAAAAAAGAAACATAAACTAAATCTCCATTAGAAATAAGCTCGAAGAACTAAATTTTTGTTCAGGGGCTGACCAAAGGGGGGTATGATCCAAAGTGAGATTGACTGGTCGCAAATATATTGGTTATTGCGGGAGATGTCTCAATACAACCAAGCGAAAAAAAGTCGCCTTGTATTATGTGAATCGGTCAAAAAAATAACCGATCGTGGTCCGTACTTTGTCCCAGCAATAAAAAGTCGATCAAAAATAAACGCTAACGGTTCACATTCCAGACAAATAACGAATATTGAATTTATATATGCAGACTCCTCAAAGCATTCCGCCCGCCTCTCTTACACTTTACGTGAGTAATTAAAGCGCGTTGCGGTCGAACATTGCCCTACCTTATTTGTTTTTAGTTTTGTTGCATTGTGCCGGTTTGTCATTTCTGTTCCGAAGCTTTTTTAACTACTTTGAGCCCGGCGGCTGTATTAAGTAACGCTTACGCTTTAAGCTTTGGAAGTTGTGTAGGGAAGTGCAAGAAATGGAGTTAATGATGGCGCTATTACAAATGCCAACTAAATGGTTGACTAACTGACGTGCCGCAATTTCATGCCACAAAAACCATATGCTAACCAATATATAACTGTATATGTATGAATGACGAATTGTGGTGTGTATGCGGCTGCTTAGACTGATCCATTGTTTACTGGACAGAATGCCCTTGGCTTTCGTCTTTACATTTGATGAGCGTTGATTAGTCGGATTAGTTGTGGTGTTTGCTATATCACTATCCGACTTTTTTGCCTCAACGGCTTTGTGGCTACTATGTATTGTGCGTTGATTACGCGAACCGTTATATCAAGAACGGTGGCGGTGTTGCGGTGTGTTGCGGTGTGTTGAGTGAAGCGCACCATTGTGGTCACAATTGGATTTGTAGCCATTGTTGTAGACAACTTCAGAGACAAATAGACGCGGAAACATAAAGTAAAGCAGGTAAGCTATATATTTACTCATGACTGTAGATATTCCTAACTCACATACACGCTCACATATTAACACATCAATGCTACTTTCTTGCAGCTGAGGTTGAAGAAGCGTTAACACCATAAACTCTCGGTGTATAGAGCAAACCATAATACTCGCTTGGTAATTACTGTGGTGCTCTTGTAAAATTCTAAAGAAAAGGAAAATTACCGCTCGCTGTATGGCCTTTGTTTACTTAATGTGCTAATGAAGCATCACCAATGTAATTAGTAGAGTTGTAGCACATTAGCGTAACCTTCGCTTCCAGCATGGAGCATATGGTGTTAGCTGCGCAAGAGAAAATCGTGGCCACAACAGTTAAATTTTATGAGTAAATTGGAATCTCATGTAGAAAATAAGGAATAAATATTAATAAGTATTTCGTGAAACGTGGTTTCATGTGGTTATTTTTGTTGAAAAATCTTGTGCTCGACTGTGGAGTTTTACGTACAGAAAACAATTGTCTGGCTGAGTCCATGCTTCGCCTGATTGCGGTTCTCAACTATTATTTATGAGATTGTTAGTTTTGCGGCTATATTTTTATAATTAGGCAAGCATCTGATCGTGGTCTTAAAGACAGACAGCCGATTATTGTGAAGACGATTATTGTGAAGAGGATATATTTTTATTTGGTAGGTGTTTATATTGAGTCGATAGTTATTAATTTGGTTGATAATTCAAGTGATTTCTGGTAAACATATTAAATATATTTTGATTCTTGATGCCGAAAAATTTAAACAAAAAACAAGTAAGGAAGGGCTAAGTTCGGGTGTAACCGATAATTTTATACCATTGCAACTTGCAAGAATCAAAGTCCGAGAAATTCCTTCAGGAAAATATGAGAGTTGGGGGTAGTATTGATTTTATTTTATCTATTTTTGCCACTAACTCATATTTTATATGCCACATACTAAAAGAAATTTCCCTGGGTTTCATTAAGGTGCCTCACATATATTCACCAATCGTTTGGAGTAAATTGGTAATCATTTGCCATAAAGATACACTTATATGAGTAAAATACGTTCCCTCATTTAAATTGAGACAACTCACATATTGGCTGATATTTGCTGTATATAGTCACCCGGAAGTTCGAAAATCTATATATTAGATATATGAAGGCTCACGAAGTATTGACCCGATTAGACGCATTTTTAATACACAGATATACTATTATCAAGAGATGATTTTCTCTTAATTACAATTATATATCTCACACATTGAGACTTATTTTCGGTCAAAAGTCAACTATGCATACTGGGTTCCACATATTCAGTACCAAGGTGCTTGAAAAGTTTTGTTTGGAAATGTATCGAAACTAGCCCGGGTGAGGGCTTCAAAATCGCTTTATGTTTACAAGAGAACTGTAGTGTCTTTCTAGTGGAAATCGCAGCAATGAAAGAAAGCCTTCTTGCTCTGACAATTAGTGTGCTTACAACATTGAATATAGTTATATACATAGGTACCCAAATGGCTTCGAAATCGTTAAATTATCGTAAGGTATCGTCAAAAGTAGTGAAAGAATGCCTTGATTCTTAGTGATTCTAACATCCTATTTCATGATCAATGGATTCCAGGGCATATGATATTCATGGTCACTGGAAACAGACTAACCATCCTGAAAGTCAGAGGAGCCAATCCCTAATTTGCGCAAAAAGCAGGGAACCGTGTAATGAATGGAATATTGGCCACACATGCCGACTATTTAAAGTCAAAAGAAATGCCAGCAAACCAGGAACTCCTAAAACGGTAGAAGGCGAGAGAAAATCCATCGAGGGTTTCTTACCGATATTTCGCAGTTTGCACAGATAAAATTTTTTATACTGATTAGCTTCATCAGAGGCACGGTGTGGTTCAGAGAAGTGACAAATATAATGAGGCCGCCTCCTAAATGCTTAGGTACGTCGTCGCATACCTACTCTAGCTACATATCTACCTACATATTGCTTTTATATTACGAATCTTACCACCCTTTCCTGTCAATAGCGAATGTCTTTGCTTGTAAAAAATTCTTTTCAAGAATTGGTTGTGAAAATCTATAGTTCCACAAATGTATACCTTGGAAATGTTTGCTAACTTTAAGCACTCGATTGTCAAAGGACATTTTAATTCGAGCTATACGTGCGGCCCTTTTTTTATTAAAATAATGTTTTTACCTTAACTTAGTTTTAAATCACAAATACGTACATATATATGTAAACATGTAGAAAATTTGCAATTCAAAGCACAAAAAACAAATACGGAATACCAAGAAAACAATGGAGGCAAACACAAAACGAGAAAGAAATTTTGCAATGAATAATTATAAACCAGTTAGGAGTGTAAATGTATTTGTATTTAGAAGTAAACATAGTATCCATTTGAGTCACGAAAATAAATCACATTTCAAAAGACAAGAGTGCTATGTACATTTGTGCACACACCTATAATAGTAGGGAAATTTTGTGCAAAATCATGTCTCACATCATCTTGCTTGACACATACGTATAAATATAATATGTATATAATATCTATGATAAATGCACACAAAAGAATAGCAACAACTTTTGTGTGTTTTGTGAATAGCAACAACTTTTGTGTGCATTTAAAGCATAGTATTTGGGAAAGTCAACGGTAAAATACCTCAGGAAATTACAAAATACTTTAGTTAATTCCGAAATGACAACAGGAATTTCTTTACACATTTACACATCGCTACGGTGTTTAGAAATGCGAAACTTTTAACCACAACCGAGTGGCCAGCGGAAAAGGAAATGACATCAGTTGCAGACAACGAAGCGATAGTGGCCATATTTGATATTGATAGTAAACTTTGGATTTGTATTTGCTCATTGTGAATGCAAATTAAGTGGTATTCAGGGCAAAAATAAAATTCGAAAAAACAATATAAATGTGGTTAAACGTTTAGGTTTAAGAGCAGCAAAAATAGTTGTGGTAAAAAATTGTTCAAAATATTTTTCCAAAAAATTCATATGTTGAAAAACAAAAAAATTTTAAAAAATGTAATATTTATAT